>NC_135564.1:12900390-13200390 GCF_964340395.1 Glandiceps talaboti | reverse complement strand
ATTTGATGCACTACCCCTTGAGTAATTGTTGATAAATACACTGATATGATGCAAGTCACTACATAAACATTCATGAATCACTGGTACGTATAGCTATGACCCTCAGATTACAAGTTTTGTCAACAAAGTGTATTTTTGTAAGAAGTTAACAGGATAGGCTTAAACATAATACAAAGAACACAACAACGTAGAAAATTGGAAAATGCAAACAAAAATTACCGAAAAACACCATTTCCAATTCCACCTATTTCAGCTCTAAGTTTGACTGCAGTGAGTGCCAAGCTTGGTTTAGCATACTTCAAGATAACACATAGCTGTTATATCAGTACATGTCATTGACTATTTTGATCAATATGGTTGTCACAAGCCCAGGTTATCACAACCATATCTACTCTATACAATCTTACAATTTATGACTGACTCACACGCAATGACATTGTTGATGTGATACGAGGCTGCCAAGTCGACCCAGCAAATCGATTACTTCTCCTCGTATATATTTACAATACAAGTCGTTTTACCAAATGAAGGATTCATAGCCTAGAATGTATAACAGTGGACAGACGGTGCAAAATATACACATTTGTATAAAGCTAGGGAGTTACGGTTTGGGAAGGATATGGCTAGACCCCCTAGGAGTATAAAACTGCATAGGTTGCATTGGCGGTGCTTATCATGTCAAGGATTTAGAAAAGTGGACTGAAGGAGCAAAACATACACATTTCTATAAAAGCTAGGGAGTTATGGTTTGGGTTACATTAGGGAAGGATAGAGGTAGACCCCCTAAGAATCTAAAACTGGGTTTGAACAGTGGACTGATGCAAAACAGACTCATTTGTATCCAAGCTAAGAAGTTATGGTTTGGGTTAAGGTAAGAAAAGAGTAAAAGGCTAATTACATTATCTAAACACAGTACATTATCATTAGATGTGTAATTACATTATCGTTAGATAGCTAAACTAAATACATTATCATTGAATATCTAAGTACATTATCATTAGTTATCTAAACTAAGTACATTATCATTTGGCATGTAATTACATTATCATTAGATAGCTAAACACAGTACATTATCATTATATATCTAAACTATGTACATTATCACTAGATATCTAATTACATCATCATTAGATATCTAACAAGCACATTATCATTAGACATATAATCTAAGTACATTATCATTAGATATCTAAACTATGTACATTATCATTGAATATCTAATTACATTATCATTAGATATCTAACAAGCATATTATCATTAGACATATAATCTAAGTACATTATCATTAGATATCTAAACTAAATACATTATCATTAGAGATCTACACTAAATACATTATCATTAGATATCTAAACACAGTACATTATCATTAGATATCTAAACTAATTACATTATCATTAGATATCTAACAAGCATATTATCATTAGACATATAATCTAAGTACATTATCATTAGATATCTAAACTAAATACATTATCATTAGAGATCTACACTAAATACATTATCATTAGATATCTAAACACAGTACATTATCATTAGATATCTAAACTAATTACATTATCATTGAATATCTAAATACATTATCATTAGATATCTAAACACAGTACATTATCATTAGATATCTAAACTAATTACATTATCATTGAATATCTAAATACATTATCATTAGATATCTAAACACAGTACATTATCATTAGATATCTAAACTAAATACATTATCATTAGATATCTAAACTAAATACATTATCATTAGATATCTAAACACAGTACATTATCATTAGATATCTAACTAAGTAGATTATCATTAGATATCTAAACTAATTACATTATCATTAGATATCTAAGTACATTATCACTCTATATTATCATTAGAGAAATAAAACTAAATAAAACAATATTATTTGAAATAAAGTTACAAAACACACGCTATCTCTTCTACAAGTGTGAGAAACAAAATACAAATTAGTTTGTGTTGCTATGTAATAAAACTGACAATCTGTAGTAATCAATAAATAAATTAATTAATGAATCCCCTCATAAAAGTTAGTAATCTCTGATAGCAGAGACAAGATAGTGACTACCACACCATGGTACTTACATGTCCCTGACACAAGAACCACATTATTTACATAAATGTACTTGATGTCACTGATATCTACACACACACACACACACCAGGTTATCATTTTATCG
This sequence comes from Glandiceps talaboti, assembly GCF_964340395.1. Lineage (NCBI taxonomy): Eukaryota > Metazoa > Hemichordata > Enteropneusta > Spengelidae > Glandiceps > Glandiceps talaboti. The sequence continues at coordinate 13,198,196 of NC_135564.1, read as the reverse complement.
GAGTATCATTTCTTCAAGTACCGGAACCTTAGAGTACATGTTCTAACCAGCTGAACTAACTTGCCAACTGGTAGATACCGTGAATTTTTCCTGATCTGTACTTTCTTACCTCAAGGCGGTGGTGAGAAGCCAAGAAAGCACACACGCACACACACACACACACACACACACACACACACACACACACACACACACACACACACACACACACACACACACACACACACACACACACACACACACACACACACATTTCTAGGCAGCCACTTTATCAAGCCTCTAGCACTACTGCAATGCACAGGGTTCCATTCATTAAAGGACCCCTTAAGATTATGATTAAAATTTAAGGCATGGAAAACAGATGTTTGGCAGAACTATAGCAAAAGTTGGTCCATAACAAAAGAAAAATTCTATGTACTTCTTGTTAAGGTAATACTAATGCAATGACCCAGGATTAAAACATGGCCCTTTAAGAGAATTAAAGTGTGCAGGGCACTGGCATATGTAATGCAGCTATACCCCCCCACCCCCAAGTAATAATGGTGTTGTCTACAAAACTGCAGCTATGCTTTTGACAGAAAACCTTGACTGCAATTCTCCCTTCACATCATTTCAAGTAACAACACTAATACTACTTTCTGTATATTTCTTATCAATCGCAAAAATTACAATATTTTGATATTTAGTTACTTCATTAGTAAACACCTGGTCTAAATTTATGATGGCTAAAAAACAAGTTGTAGCTGTCATTTGTTGCTATAGTGCTAAACCCAACTAAAACCATGCCAAACAATACTCACAGCTTTAATATATTTGTTTGTGAGACATTGCCTACAGCCACCAGAATTTGATAGGAATGACCTTTTATGGGTTGCTATCTGGGTCGTGTCGTAGGTCACTGAAAAACTACATGTATTGTCAAATCACATACTCATGTTGTTATGCATTATTATTGATTTGCATATAATTTGCATACAATTGATTTACAAATTATGACTTCAGCAGTAACAACACCTCAAACGTTGACAGTTTTACAGAAGTGAACTAATAAAAACTAATACCTATTTATGTGCACAAAGTTCATACATACGGAACACTTTTCATATGGAAATTAAAAAGTAATATATCAGAAAGGCAAAAAATGTCAGCGGGATGCTGAATAGGACCTTTTGTTCTTGTATTTGTTTTTAGCTTTCAATCATCCACAAGATTCAAAATATGACCAACATTACTTCAATCATGCAGTGTGTTGATAAACCAGTGCTGACTGACTACGCATAAACAGTTGGTATAAGCTAACAAGGTTGGAAACAACGTAATTTTGAGGGATTTTAATATGCAAATGATGACAGTAATATGCAATCCTAAATGATATGCAAATGAGCAGATGATCAGTATGCATTCCACACTTAGGATGCTGTGTTTGAACTACTGTCACTGGATGTCATTTTTACACACATTGTCAGAAATGTGGTGATATTCTTCTATCACTGCTATACGGAATGACGGAACACTATTTTGTACAATAATTCTAATACACTTAAGAATGGTATTGTAGCTTTCATTTCTACACAGAAACTTATTTTCTATCTTACACTATCTCATCACATCACACATATATGGCAGAGACCACTCATTTCTATATATGTACTTGGTATTGTAATTGGCATTGTAAGTATCACTGTAATTGGTATTGTAATTGGCATTACAATTGGTATTGTAATTGGTATTACAAGTGGTATTGTAATTGGTATTGCAAGTGGTATTGTAATTGACATTGTAATCATCATTATAATTGGTATTGTAATTGGTATTGTGATCATCATTATAATTGGTATTGTAATTGGTATTGTGATCATCATTATAATTGGTATTGTAATTGGCATTGTAATCATCATTATAATTCATATTGTAATTGACATTGTAATCATCATTATAATTGGTATTGTAATTGGTATTGTGATCATCATTATAATTCATATTGTAATTGACATTGTAATCATCATTATAATTGGTATCGTAATTGGTATTGTAATCATCATTATAATTGGTATTGTAATTGGCATTGTAATCATTATAATTGGCAATGTCATAAGTATTTGGCATTGTCATTCTATGTCATGACAATGCATGTCTACATCACTGGACTATGAAACAAGGTATTTTACAGGAAAACTACCAGAAACCATGTGTCACCAAAATAGTTTAAAGATAGTAATAATTTGTTAAAGTGAAAACTTCAACTAACTGACAACTTTAATTGATCACGATGTGAACAATGGGTCTTATCAAATACACTGTCCTTCAATTGGATTACAATTGCATCATTTTTTTCCAAATTAGTATTCTTAATCATATTCTGAATTTCATGAATACATTTTTTTATCACGACAAAATACATGTATTTATCCACTACTGATATGTGTTTTGTCTTTGTTATCTTTATTTACACAAGTCTTCAAATGAAATATTATTATCAATACATGTATTTCTGCTATTGTGAATAAAGCAAGAACAATGTACACAATGTTTTCACAATAATCAATATCTCTACATAACCAACATAGCAACATGGTATGCTATATATCTGAAACAATATGTACAACTGCCGACATCAAACCGTGGACAAATGGAACCTGTTACAAACAGGGAAAGTAAACAACTGAATTGGATCAATAACACTTGGCTTAGCATGTTAGAACAGCAGAGACTTGTATTACACACCATGGTTTGATAAGAACAGTTTTATGGCCTCTTTATGTGTATATGAAATGCCAGGGGAACTGGAAATTTGTTTGTGAACGTGAACTATTATGTAAAGTGGCCAAAAAACTGTTCTTATCAAATGATAAAATGTAATACAAGTCTCTACTTCCAACATGCTGTGCCAAATGTTATTAATCTAATTCAGTTGTTTACTTTCCCTGTTTGTAACATGTTCTGGTTGTCCACGATCTGATGTCGCCAGTTGTAATACACTTTACAACACAGAAAACTTTGCTGTACATTACATGTAGAGAGTGAAGTAGCATGCAGCGTTATGATCAGATTCCACAACCAAGAAAATGATAGAATTATAAGACATTTGTAAGAAAAGAGTTTATCTTTATGGGGGAGAGGGGGAGGGGGGGGGGTAATTTGCTTTTTAATAAGTACTTGTAGCAATCTACTTACTAAAACTTACTTAAAGGAAAGGTCCAATCAAACGACATTGCAATTTCTATTGATAAAATAAAAGTGTAAGAAGTGCAAAAGTTCCCAAAATGGCGGCACAGTACAGTGAGGCTCAACATAGCAGAATTTTGACATTTCAAAGTCACATAACTTTAATACGTTTCCTTTTTATTTCTAAAATACATATCAATTAAAAACACAAAGATACGCTATCTAAAAGTGCAAATGTATTTGATTGGACTTTTCCTTTAACCATCAACTTACAACTGGTACCTGGTATTGTGGCATGTCTGAATAACACAAAATACAGTATATATGCATTCATGCACAATACGGGTCTACGTAGTATACCATGTCATGGTATATTAAAATGTTAAAACCCATGTTATGCCATCAATTGTGCTGACAACGCCAACAGATTATTTTGTTGACATTGAAGGCAACTGTCGACAGTAGTGTTATACATTGGTTTTTATATTAAAGTAGTTTCCAAGTGGAACAGCTGATGAATGTTGTATTTGTTTCCAATATGTTCAACATGTACAACTACAAGTCAAACAGTAGAACCTATAACTCTATACTGGTTGAGAACACTGGTGGCTTGCGCTTAGAAAGCTTTCAACGCTATTGTTAGTAAGTTCTGTATGTTTTGACGATATCATGTTATGTACAATATACATTTTGTAAACCATAATATGGCATGAATGTTGTATCTTTGACTTTTGTGCATTATCCAAGTAATTCAACAATTTGTAACAGTTTTTCATTTGTATATCTGTGTTGTCGATCTTGTTGTTTTCCTGAAATAAACTAACTAATCTTACAGACTAAAACTGGCAAACCAGAACAAAATTTTATATTGTCACATTGACAACAACACTGTTGTTGTTGTTGTTGTTGTTGTTGTTGTTGTTGTTGTTGACAACAACAGCAGGTTCTAATTCTCTATGGTGATATCTTTGACATTTTTTTGTATTGAGTTTCCTACAGTCTTTCAAAGTGATGGTAACATACATACCAATGTACAAATACCTTAGAAGCCAGACAAATATTTATTTTAATTTTAGGTATTTTTCCCAAACGAAAACAAGCTGAGGCATTCCCACCCTTGTCAAGAGACTGTGAAGTGGGGGTCACTTGCAGTTGTTTTAATGATGTTGTTTGACTAAGTATCATCCAGGATTATTGGAATCATTCATATCTGGTACTGAAATTGATGCAAGCATCAGAGTCAGATTCAAAGGTGATTTCAAACTGATTCTGATTCTGAAGCCAAGGTTTTTTTCAATGTTTGACCTAATCAGTGCAAGTAGTAAATCTAAGGTCAAAGGTGAAACCATAGTCAAAACAAGGAATTATCTTGCCCGAAATTTCTGTAGTCTTTGCCGAATACTTTTGTTATGACTTTGCATTCATTGAAATAAGAATGATAACGTCAAAGGGTGCTGCTCAAAGCTCAATGAAAATACAATGCAATAAATTAAATTTACAATATCTTTTTTTTTCTCGCAATATACTTACAAAATGTGAAAACTTTGATATTTTAAAAGTTACATTAGTATGGACATTTTAAAATAATAGTGAAAAAATTATGTTAACTTTTATTTGGGTCAGAGAGAGTTTTCTTTTTATGGAGCAAATATTTCACTTCTAAGTTCTATGGACAATTATACCAATCAAACATATTTTTTTACAATTAGTAACTCTTGATTCAAATATCAAAACTCTATTTTGCATGATTTTATATCTGTTTCATATATACTATCGAACCACTGAACTTATATCGATAATATTATGGTGAACTTTTAGCCAAAGTTGCCATGACGTATTCTAAAACAATTTATGCAGGAATTACAGCATATACATTCAGGCTATACATACAGAAAATAGTCTAGCTTGTTGTGCATGTAGCAAGCACAGTTTATTGGTGGCTGCTGTGTATCTTGTCTGTATGTTATGGGCCCAACCTAAGATGTAAATTGTCTCTACAATTTCATCATTGTCTAGAGAGTGATATCGTAAATTTTGTTTTTTTTCTGTTGTGTGCAAGAATGTGCATGTGTGTGTGTGTGTGTGTGTGTGTGTGTGTGTGTATGTATGTGTGTGTGTGTGTGTGTGTGTGTGTGTGTGTGTGTGTGTGTGTGTGTTTCAGCTGGCATATAAGATTTTGAATACTGTCAGTGTTTTATTATGTATAGTGATTCATATTTGTTGTGAAAATTTTGCTCCAAACTGTTGATATAATTTCAAATCTACAGTCCAGCATAATAGCATGGTATAATCTGGATTTGCTACACCCCCAAAATTCTTCAATAGATGTATTTAAACAACAGACGTTGGACAGATCTCTCTCCCTCTCGATCTCTCTCCTACATCTATGATTAAACTTTACATTAATATATTCATTTACTCTGCGTCAAAGAGTAACATTTTAGCCATGGTGTCAGTGAGTGATGTTTTCAGTAAAATATCTTGACAATCTCAACAAATCGATCAATTTTGCTAAAAACATCCTCATCTGTAACTGAATATTTCCTGCTGCAATATTTCACTGTATGTTTTGCTGTGTAATATATCTATATACATGTATGTCTTGGAGGCATATTATTCAATCTTAAATCTTAGAAGTCAGGTATAATAGGTATGTAGGGTCTATGTTTTTAGCAGAAGAAGCCAACACAACAACATTTGTATGTTTATATACAGACGTGTCATAATCCTGCTTACACATGAAGTAAACCAGGATTTAATTTTGACTGCTGACTATTCTCCCATGGAGGTAGTCCTTTCCTACCTCCAGAATTCTCCAGAGGGGCAACAATCAGAATTGAGTCTCTGTGCTTATTTCTGTTCCGAAGCAGGACTACAGATGTGTATGCATATCATCTGTTTATATATATACCATGGAGGTATGAAGAAAATATTGACATTATTTACAGCAAGACTAACAATTCACTCCATAGTCTGGGGTGGAAATTACCATAACAATAAATACAGATTTGGAAGAAAAACACATGATTTATAATATTACACATTCCTAACTGCTAAGTTCTTCTTCATACATCCATTGTCATTCCTACAATGTTAATATCTCAACTGATCAAAACTCACCGAAAAATCAATAGTTTATTTTTTGACCAAAAAAAAATTTATCATCCATTTTTATGACGGAAATCCTTGCCAATTTCGAATTCATTATATATGCATATATATACTTCTTGGGTGGTAAAGTTGTCAGCACTAAACAAATCATGTTGGTTTTGAGGCATGCATTTTCATGTTTTCAAGATTAAGTACTAAGCGACGCGACGACTTGGCCGGCCACAGACCCGCCAGGTATTCGCCATGCACATATAGTGTACAGATGCAATCGAAAACTAACAACTCAAAATCATATGTCGGTACGTTCATACACGCAGCATCGTTTGCAACTCTGTCTTCTCTGCTTCGTAATACACCAATCGTGTATGAGATATGTTATTTACAGTGTTGGTTTGACAACACACGATTCTTACACGCTGTATTTTGCCGGTATTTCGGTAGAGTAGCGCAACAAAAATGACCTATTTCGATTTGGCTCATGACTCCACCGTCGATGTTAGATGCCACCCAACACCTGAGCGCCACACCGACGAATCGCTGTGTGGTGTTTACATTACTTATACATCATGTAACAACAGCTGAAAAAACGTTACCTTCCATGTTTCCAGTCATGTTTAAACTACGCTACTGGTTGTGGGCCTCACTTCAAAGGTCACTTCCAGTTCCTTGGACTTAGATCGCACTTTCGGAGCAACTCCTAGCCGAGGGAAATAAAAGAACAACCATTGAAGGCGAAATGTAAACAATAAGTAATCCATTGGTAGAAAAGGGGCGGGTATGTTTGAATTGGGCATATGTGAAGTAATCACCTGATTTACAGAAAGATATAAACTTTGGGATGAAGATGAAAACATCTTCATCCTCTGAGGAACAACACGGTATGCACCGATCATCTTCTTCTTGGCTCTCATACACACAAAGACGGTTTTACTTCAAGTCTCGATGAGTGTCTGGACACAGCACAGCCAAAATGCATTTCTCACACATTTTTTCATCAAGCCTCCTCAAGGGGGCGCTATCATGGCCGGCTCTCCAAAATAAAGTTACTTCGTGGTTAACAATACAGTGAAGAAATCGCAGAGTTTATTGAAATAAAGAGGGAATTTGATACATCTAAGACCGTAAGACTTGCGAAGAAAGACCTCTAAATTAAAACAATCTTCCGCTTGGGTTCTCGCCACCCCGTTCAAGTGACAGCGCCACCAAGTGTTCGTCACAAATAACCTAATATTAATACCATTGCCAATATATATTTTATCAACACAGATAATCTCAAGAGTGCTGCCAGAAGTTACACTCACAGCGTCGTGTAGTCGCAGGTATCACACGAGTTTGTTGAACAATTTTACAGTCCCTATATAGCATATATATCCTATTATATAATTTCACAAGAAATATTAGAATTGCGTAAGATTAGTTGCTTGTGTCATTGTACATTTCCGAGTTTTTGTTATCCGGGGAATGTTTTCTCCTTTTTTAGCAGTCGAAAAGTGAGAAAAACAGGATCCAGGTTGACCAGACCTGTCTTAATATCACATTCACGTTCATTCATACATGTTTATAGTTTACTAAGCTAGTACTCTTGAAGGTAACAAGTCATTCTACCTCCAAGGTTTGACCGTAACAGATCACAACAACGTACAACTTATCTGTAAGATTAGCATCTCTTGGCGATCAAAACTCAATTGAGTAGAATACGAACGGGAAAGGACTATTTGCGGATGCTCGCATATTAAGTATTCAATCCAGTACATCCGTTTCCTTGGAATATTTTTTATTTAAAAAAATTATTAAAATGAATTTTGTATGTTTCATTCGAAATGACATGGATGGAAAAAATTGCTTAATTTTATCTCTTCTGAAATGAAAAGTGCATATTAAAATTCAAAGGCTGTTTTAATATCTGTGCTACATTTTTCTTTATAATCGTTTCCTATAAGACTTTGGTGGTGTTGATCTATTACAAAAATTCAATAATTGTGCTGAGAAAAGACAGAATTGAGATAGGCCTGTAATTGTTCACGTCAAGCACTGATCCTGCAAATTCATATATTTTGCAAATTCGAGAAGGGACAGCGCAGCGCAGTTAGGATATGAAATAAATAGCGTAGTAGCGCTAGTCCTTTGAGTCTACAAGTCCCTACAGGTAGGCTACGCCCACAGTCACTTGTGAACTAATATTCCATTCCAGGGATGGCGATATTCTAGTCTAGGATGATCATAATACAGAATAATGAAGTTATCATATTTATTTACGATATTCAAAAAATACCGTTACCGGTGACTGTTTCGGATAAGAGAGGTGTCTGTGATAATAACGGTAAACATTTTGTTACTGTATCGTATCAAGACGGTTACACACGGTGTATCCATCTATACCTGCTATTGACCAAAACACTTGAATAGTTATCTGGCAGTGTCTACTAGTATGCACGACTTCGCACTGTTCACACGTGTGAGATCGAGAGATCGAGAGCAGTGCTTTTAATTTTCGATGCATGGTGATTATGTACATCACGGTACATCGCCCGACGAGATCTTGATGATATCGACAACCTTGAACAAATCTGTTGTGGCAAGACTTCCTTTTGGCCTATTAAACATTTTTGGAATTTTCAGAAGAGAAAATTAAAACAAATCATAGAAGAAGAATAGAACAATACTAATATTTTAGATAAATGGCGTGACTTGGAGGAAGATCAGGAACAACAGGGTGAGATGACCTGGTCAGCTTGAGACGCAATTTTTAACAGTGGTTAAATAAATACTTCAATCTCACCTGGTATCGCATTTATGTTGACTTGTGTCTTGAAATGGCAATGCAATGTCAATAAAACCTGTGGTTCCCGACGATTCTGTTGCCAACAGCAATATTAATTTTTGGATGACCCCCCCCCCCAAAAAAAAAAAAAAGAAAAAGAAAAGAGAAAAAAGCCTGCGTTCTATGGTTGAAGAAAGGCGTTGCTTTCCTTGAGAAGGTTCAACATCGTGTTATTAAATTAATTATAGAATGTCAAGAGAAAACGTATACAGAAAGGCCTTAGATATGTGCTTGGACTTACAACATTGGAAACTAAGTGCATTAGAGGTAGGTACGGGTGACATGATATAGGCTTATAAGATTCTGAAAAGCATGATAAGGAGTTTGTGTACAACAACACTGAAGAGGACGTAATGATGAACGACAAAAGGCACCTACAAAACTTTTAAGCGTGATGGCCAGAAATTAAGTTTGTCGCAATGGAAACAATATCGCACAAAATCAGCCCGATCTGTGTCAAATTTATGTGGTGTCGTTGATTACCACGGATTTAGACTAGAAAAAAATCTCTGAACTGTTTCAGGAATCAAAGGGGTATAAACAGAGCGGGGGATAAACGCCGTATGTTGGTTGACTCTTAATAGTTCACTGCCAATCGTAGTCGTCCCAACACTATACATAGACTGTCGACAGTCGCTCGCGCCTTTTTTCCCTACGTTTTATCTAAACTTAACTCGTTGCGGCGCTCCGATCCGGCGCAATACTACTATAATCGTATACTGATATCGAGGACCGAAGGCCCGAGCGAGTCATATGGTAAATACCACCTGTTGAATCATAAACAGTGGCTTCTCCACTGTCTATGGTTGAATCACCTAGTAGTCTATCGCCATCATAATGAATATATTGCAAAATATTGACGGAACTAAAACTTGGTATGTATGCATGTGTATGTATGTATGTATGTATGTATGTATGTATGTGTGTGTGTGTGTGTGTGTGTGTGTGTGTGTGTGTGTGTGTATGTATGTATGTATGTATGTATGTATGTATGTATGTATGTATGTATGTATGTATGTATGTATGTATGTATGTATGTATGTATGTATGTATGTATGTATGTATGTATGTATGTATGTATGTATGTATGTATGTATGTATGTATGTATGTATGTATGTATGTATGTATGTATGTATGTATGTATGTATGTATGTATGTATACAAGTAGAATAAGAATAAAACATATTTCAAAATTGGCGTGTCTTATATAGAAACCGGATTAGCATTGATAAAATTGAGGACTGAGATAAGATAAGATACCAATAGATTTACATTTCCACCGAAGAGGGCAGTAACTACAGGCAAACGATTTCAGAAAGTACACGAAGTAAAGAGCCTTGCAACTGGGTCGTATACCAAGTTATTGTTGAAGTTGTCAGTCATATGCATATGTATATATTACATCAACTATTGCAGTATCTATATAGATCATTCGAAGGTGGATGCAATAAATCTTTGAAAAAGACTAATAAACACCTGTAGAAATGTTAATCCCACATGAGAGATATTATACCCCATAAGATAACTGATAAGTTTTAGTACGGTTTGTGCCTGTTTAATATAATTAACATGATCGTGACCTTTGGGGCAAACGTCTGTGTGGATATGGACAGAGTCATATGTGATAGTTAACAACATTGCTGATAGTTTCATTTGTGACAATTAACAAGATTGAGGGCAGTTTCACTGATGGTCAACAAGTTTGTGGACACTTTCATCGACAGTGTGTTTAAACGGTCCTATTAACTGGAATTGATGTCATGGTTGAACATTGCGGATGAGACGAAAATGGATATTACTGAATTAAAGCCCTGATAAACTGTAGCCATTTTTCGAATTTGTTTCCATATTTTCGAGATACGTTTTTTTTCATACCAAAATTTTAATCCCAATCTGACATTGGCCATATCTGTATATTTCAATTTTATCTGGATATGACCTTGTAAAAAGTTCGCTTTTTAATTTTTACTGTTGAAGGGCATGCAATGAGTCACAGATACAGCCCATTTCCTGTTAGTGTTCATTGGCGCTGTATGATGCAACTATGCAGAAACTAATAAGAAATGGAAATTCTACACTTTGTGATAGTAAGATCGCAATTTCTTGCTACATTATATATTTAAATATTTTTTAACGTATTGCAGCTAGAGGCAGACACTTGGACGCCAATGTTTTGATGTCTGCTGTTTGATGTCTGCATGGTGGCGCATACTTGCATTTCATTTTAGACAAAATGTTGCAAAAAAACTATTGTTCTATGTGAAGACTAGTGTAGCATGTGCAGTTCTGCATGGTTTGTATCAAACAGAGGCAGTGAACACTATCATGAAATGGGCTGTATAACGGTTTGCTACAAGTATCGGACTTCTGCCGAATAAACAGATGTCAATCATATGCTAGTGGGAGGAGCCTCGGCTTCGAATTCCATGTGGTGTTCAAATGACATTGTTTTGATATCATGTTTATTTATATACATACCAAGACACCTGACAATGGTAGCCATTGTTTTGGTGGTGGTGGTGGGGGGGGGGGTAACCTTTTGGTTTAGTTTCAACTTTCTGGATAGAACCCAGAGACAAAGACAAATTATCCATTGCAAATTTTTTTCTCTATACAGTGTCACCAAACTACAGAAATAAAAGTTTTGTCCAGACAATGTGTGTGTTAGATTCAAATTATTCATTTTATTATCAGTGAAACATACTCAACGAACAACGAAAATAGAATGTAATATAATAGCTAGGTATTAGAACACATTTACTTATGATATTTTTTGTACATTACACTATGATTCTTTGCTCAAGACTTCGAAACTGCAGAATCAAGCTCGCCCTCTATCTCCAGGCGATGGCAATGTCCGGGCATAGAGATTTCATAAACAATATAGATATATTGTACATATTAGGTACATTTTATAATAAACTCTAATAATATCAAAACTTAGTCTTGTAAATAAGTATAAAGTATTATCATGTAAATTTCACATATATCTGGCAGTTTCGAATGAAAAAAATACTGAACTTGATGATCAATTCAGAAAAAATACTATTAACAAATAAATATGTCTGTCTGTCTGTCTATCTGTCTGTCTGTCTGTCTGTCTGTCTGTATGTATGTATGTATGTATGTATGTATGTGTGTGTGTGTGTGTGTATGTATGTATGTATGTATGCATGTATGTATGCATGCATGTATGTATGTATGCATGTATGTATGTAATGTATGTGTATGTATGTATGTATGTATGTATGTATGTATGTATGTATGTATGTATGTATGTATGTATGTATGCATGCATGCATGCATGTATGTAATGTATGTGTATGTATGTATGTATGTATGTATGTATGTATGTATGTATGTATGTATGTATGTATGTATGTATGTATGTATGTATGTATGTATGTATGCATGCATGCATGCATGCATGCATGCATGTATGTAATGTATGTAATGTATGTATGTATGTATGTATGTATGTATGTATGTATGTATGTATGTATGTATGTATGTATGTATGTATACGTAATATTAACATGCTATTTATATCTACACAGATATTGTTATTTAGGAAAGAAATACGTTGAAATATAGAACTACATGTATAGAGTAATGTACACAAACACAACGTCTTGAATCTTTGACTATTTTCACACATATATACAGTGTGCTCTTTCAAGAAGTTTGATTCGAACTCCAGTATAAAACTACAAAACTACTACAAAATACTTTGCATAATAACAAAGAAGTACAAAATCTGTGGTGTATGTAAATGTGTAAAAAATAGAATTGCAATGTTCTTAGATAGCTATACTCTGTTACGTTTTATGGTAAGACTTCCTTGAGGACACCCTCTTTTTAGTAAACCGTAAAACATCAGAATGGAATAAGCCAAACAAATATACAAAACTCTTGGGGTTGGCTTAGTGAGGTTGCGTTATAAATATACATGTTCTTTTGGCAGGCAAGGTGAGGAGCAACGGGTTAGGACCTAAAAGAGGACTTACCCATTTTTTGTGACACCATATTGAATATCTACTATTTACAAGTTGTGAAAACTGTTCTTTGTGTGAAGTTTAAATTGATGTTTCTGCACCAAGCTGGGTTTTTGTAGCCAGGTCACAAGTTGCATCGTTTGTTTCGATATTTTTATCTTTTTATCGAGAAAAGCTCATTTTAATCTGTTTGGTTACAGTTCGGTTAATGTTCAGGACATATTAAGTTTCATTTAGTCTTATTTTGTCCTTACTGAAGGACAAAAAAGCCTTTATCTTGGAATGTTGCTGCATGGAAAACTTGTTGTTCTCTTTCCTCGCAATGTCTATATATCAATTGTAACCTTCCATTGGAGTACCTTTCTCGTAACTCGCGCTGACCGAAAATTACTAGAGAGTATCCCGGGTTCTTCGATAACATAACTGATAATTTGTCCGGTAAAAGTTCGATACCCTACTCGCAAGACAAATTAAGTTTATTTCTGTCTTTACTGAAGAACGCAATATCTTCTCTTGGACTGTTGCAATATGGAAAACTTTCCGTTTTCTTTCCTGACGATGTCGACATCACCTGTAACAAGCAGCATGGTGGAATACGGTTTTGTTGCACTGTAGAAATGAAGATCATAGTCGTCAAACATTTCTCTACCACCAAACACCAAATGCTGATCATTTACAGCGATTCCTTCGTTTTCGTAGATCTTTGCTTTAATTTCCCATACCGTGGTCGTTGGGTTGACGCTAATTTGGTAACTTCTTCGGCGCAGTGTCTTCACAATGATGGGGTAGTGGCGATACACGACGTAGATAACACTGGATGACATTATTTCATAGTCGTACAAGGTCAGACTATCATTCAGAATTTGACCCATGTACACAAATTCGGTCAAGTCTGCCGGAATATTCACCATCTTTTCAAATACTTGTTTAGCTTCAAGTATGGTGCTGAGCGGCTCGAGGTGAACCGTGGTATCTTCTTCTCGGAGACTGCGTATGATTATCGTCATTGACATCATTCCGTCTAGACTACGATAAATATTGAGGACGGCTTCCTTTTCTATTCCATACTCGAATAACATTTTCTCGTCTTCCAAGAGTTGTCCTCGGTAGGTCATTCGTTGGTGGTTTGTGTCAATTTCGGTATGCCCTTCGATCAGTGATTTCACTATGTAGACATAGTCACATTCGTGGACTTTCAATGTAAATTGCTCGCCATATTGCGTTCTTATTGTAACAGGAATTACCACATGTTTGGGTTGTGACGACTCGTCTACTTCTGTATCGTCAACCAACTCATCAACTTTCTGGATAAGGTGCTTTGGGGGAACGATAAAACCATAACTTTCCTGTCGAAATTTCCATGGTGGAGGCGATATTTCCTTGCTGTGTTCCATTTTTGGCAGCTACCGTTCCACGCTGCGGTTTGAACACGAAGACCGAGCACCCTGCTTGGCCGTGCTGCGTCAACGTGGTTCTATTCAGCAGGTGTCAACTATTACCGTCCACCTGCAGACTACAACCTGTAACGAAAAGGGTGACAGAGGATGCGCTAAGAAAAGAATAGAAACAGATGTCATTAGTCATATAGGTCTATAAATAAATATTTCGGGGTTGACGTCCACTGGAATACCTACATCTGCATGGTTACAATCTGTGGTGTACCAATTCAGGCTGCCACAATACACGTATTAAATACACTTCACCTTAATGGCACATCCAACGAAAACACACCAGTTATCAAAAATAGTGCAGACAGACCGTTATCAAAATAGACAATGATCTCACGCGAGCAAAAAAACCACAAAGTAAACAAATTGTCTCAGTCAGGTTGTTAATGATTACATGAACCCACTAATGTGACAAACAACCAACTTTGCCCACGTGATGAAAGGGTTTCTTTTTAAAATTCAACCATAACTTGGTTATTTATTTTTTAGATTTCCAGTCCAGTTATTCTATATACACGTTACACGTTTCAATTGCAACAGTGTAAATGTACCTTTTTAAAAGGTTGAAAATATATTTGTGTAATATTTGGCAATTTTGACGACGTGGTTAATGATTTGGTGATGTTAAGCAATAATTTGCTAATCTGGAGTGCTGAACTTATTATTTGTAAATTGGATTTGGTGGTATACTCTGTCCGGGGTACTCTGTCGTGTGTGTATTTGTAAATCAACTACCTATATATATATATATCGAATTCAATAAGGTTATCGTGATCTGAGCTCATTTTCTTGTATATGGTGAATATAGGTCATCGTGCTCTGAACCCAAACATGAACATGAACTAGTACATGATTCGTACATTGATAGAGAACAAATAAGGCAAACATGCTTAAGTTATTTCTAATCCCAGTACCAATGCATACCGATGCGAAGTTTATATTTCGCGGTGTGTGGACTTACGAGATCCTAGAAACCCGTGTTATTTTTTACCCCTTTCATATATTATTTGCAAAGTATTTCAATATTATCGATATATTATTGTGTTCTGAAACATATCTCGGGAAACAATTGCCTGTGCGTTAGCATCCAGACTACTGTATTGCCCCTCGTCATTCGAACCAATATAAAGCTCCATACAACCAGTAGCTGTAACGACAAAATATTCGTACATTATAGTGAAAACTCAACTAATACTTTGCAGACAAGTGTTCAATTGGTCTACAAACACTATTATTTTATTTGTCAATAAGTCACAAAGATTACCTTTAGTATGATGGATGAGACCCAGAGATGTTCCCTCATCTAAAAGTTTGATCTCTTGGTCAGTACCATATAAATATCATTGACAGTCTCGACCTGTAAGTTGTAGCTAGGTAAGTAAGGACTGCAGAGTCCGACCACAACAAAATAACACAGATGATAAACTGAAATACACCGTAGTCTTGGACCAAAATATTTGATTTGTAGGCGGAACTGGTTGTCAAGCTATATAGCAAGCAGAACAGCATGAAGCAAGAATCTTAAGGAACGTAAATACTAAAAAAATGTCAAAAATTTCAACTACTGTGGCTTTAAGGATATCTCAGTCCTTTCTGATATGCCAATATAAATGTATTCGTAAATCAAACCAGATTTGAGTTTTATTGGCCACCTCTACAAATTAAGTACAAATTGTCGATGTTCAAACGTGGAAGGCTTATTGGATCGACGATGTTTCAATGAGAGACCAAACATATAGGCAAAGTTCACAGATAGCATAGTTAACAGCCAGGTAATGCTGCTGGTGCGATTTATTCATTTTACGGTAGCCACGTTACAACCAGAGCTTTTTTTTTAGTAGTAGCAAAGAATACTGTGTATTTGAAGTTAGTATCACAAAGTTCAGCACACGTTTTATGACTGTTTTAAGGGAAGTGTAGGTCTACGTATACAAATGGTATGCTGATATTGGGGTATAAACAATGTAATTTATTTAAGTGGTAACATTGCCAGGTCAGGTTATATAGTTGTTTAACCTTTATACATACATACACTCATGTTCCCATGTGCATGCAAATGACGTCACGATGCCCCGACCTGCTTCGTCCAGGGTTCAATCTTTGGAGGGTATGGTTGTTTGTGACCTATGGTATACTTTTTAACTGTCTTAAAAGTAAAAGTTAGCATTATCAATCTATTTTTGTGCAAACTGCTACAATTTGTCGCTTTTTGGATGTCTGGGGCAAATCCATAATGACAATATACATACGTCCCTTGAAAACACAAATGCAGCACTGATACAGTGTACTCTCACGGTCATCAATGACCAACTTGAATTTGAATGTCATTGTCATGATAAATGCCAAATGTTGCATGTAAGGTTGTAGATGGGGAAAATAGGCTATGTCTGTGTTTTGTGTACATTAGAGTACCGAACCCTGTCGTAACTACGGAAGCCCCTGGAAAAGTGTTTCATTTATCACATCTGCATTTACAGTAACAGTATAAACACGTGCACTTCAAGAATTTAACAACACCACCACCTGGGCCAGGAGCAATACTTTAAGCAGTATAAGGTGTAATTTTTACGGCATTTAATTTGGTATTTTAATGTAGTGACATTTCTGAATATATTTCCAGAGGAATATTATCTACACGCTCATTGCAAAGTTCTTCATGTTGCTCAGAGATACAGCAAGAATATCGAAACTCAAACTAGTTGTCAATGGATTCTTTAATAATTCACACAAGGAATTATGCTCTCCATCTAGGTGTAATACCATTATATTAGATAATTTTGAAGAACGTCTCATATTGAGTATCGCATTCCAGAGAGAAACTCCATCGGGTTTTAGTGTACGTACCTCAAGTTCACTGCGTTACTTTGTTCTGCTTGCAATTGATTCTTTTCCTTTCCATAGCTAGATAACCTTTTCCATCATTACATTGACAACAGTTCTAATCATAGACTGGAAATCTGAACCTGCTCTAAGAGTGTACATGTATTGTTGGTTCTTTTTTGTTTTGACATTCAATATCACAAAACTGATCATTTTGTGGCACGGTGGACGTGGCATTTATGCAGCACGGTCGTACATCCCATCCCGTTCAACACCCGGATAGCTTTGTACGGTCTATTTGTCCTTGATATAAATTATATATATATTTCTTGTATAAATTAACCATTCATATGATTCGTAAGTTATTAAAAATATGATTGTTCCACCTGTAGGTGACGTCACAATGACGCGTAGGTGACGTCACCGTGCCGGTGACGATATCCCTATATTTTGGTTCAAGACTATACACACACACAATTTATTTATTTATATTTTTTTCATAATCTTAACTACACATTAGTTTGTGCGCTTTACATATTTACATAAACAGAAATTTACAGAACAGAAATTTGAATTCGTGCAAAACATTACATTTATTAAGACTATATTTCCACACAAGTAATTAAAATAAATATCTCATAGTCGATCACCGACAGACGTAGATAAATTTGTGGATACAAAAATATAACCCATAATACTAACCCTATTATTTGCATGACATGACACGTTTATTCATTCATTCATTCATTCATTCATTCAACTATGCATGTTATCACCTACCTCACACATACATGTAGTGGATTCCTCGCTTTGTCTTTGGACTGTTGAGTAAAATAAACCCATCGCTTTCATGTCCTGGCACAGCGAGCCAAGGAACTGCGTTACAAACAATCAATCAATCAAAGAAAGAAAGAAAGAAGAAAGAAGAAAGAAAGAAAGAAAGAAAGAACATATGATATGGGTGGGTATGGTAAATGAAACATCATTTTAAACTCATGGATAAGTATCTACATACATGTAGATTATATGTACATGGGCCTGTTTACTATTGAAATAATATACTATGTTTCTATATTGTATAGATAGTATATATATAAATATGGAAAGCCCATAATAACATAGTATTTGCACATACAATAATAGTAATTGCACACTTAAGTCAGCTGTGGCTTTCCATATATAAACATATAGCATATTATTTCGGACAAAAACAAAGGACATACATGATTAAGTTGTATTAAAACATGATATTTGATTGGCTTAGATCGTGTCACATGGTATGAACTAGTGACCCATAGTGACCTCAATTAGCATAGAGTGTACATTAGTCATATTCATGTAGCACAAGTCTTTTTGGTGATTTGCTTTGTCTGCAGAGAATATGTGCTTAAGAATATGATGTGTTATAAAACACTTATTACATGGCCTTATTTGGGCACTAGTAGACATCATATAACCCTCATGCTGTTAAGTCACCCTCAGCTTTCAGTCTCGGGAAATAGTTGCTGCATAACAGCCCTTGGTGTAAGCGATGTCTAAATAGCGCCCTCATAGTTGGGGTGCAGTTAGCATATATAAAGTCACAATGACACATGATATAAACAGATAGATTACATTGTTTTTGTACATTTATTTCCATAAAACTGTCAAAATATAATAAATATTACAAAACAAGAGAAAAACAGTTCTGTATACAATGACGGACAAATAAAATATAAATCAGAAAAACTTACATCTTTGGTTTGGAAAATTATAAGTTTTACTTGTATGCATGCAGTGTTACATAGGCACTGATTAACACAAGGCAAAATGTTACATAGGCTAGTGAAGTGGTAAAGACTAGTATGTGATCAAATGTAAACATTGCTCACTCTGATATGTAGCAAAATGTTACACAGAATAATGTACAGCAATTTTTTTTACATGTGATAATATGTAACAATGTGGGAGACTAAATTGACAAAGGCTAACATGTGGAAAAATGTTTCACAGACTAATATCTCACAAAATGTTACAGACTATGTGGCAAAATGTTACATAGACTATGTGGCAAAATGTTATGTGGCAAATGTTACACAGACTACTAGTATGTGGCAAAATGTTACATAGACTAATATGTGGCAAAATATTTGATAGACTAATATATGGCAAATCATTTCAGACTAATATGCAGCAAAAAATCATAATCTATTTGTGAAAAAAAGCTACAAGGTCTATTACTAGTATGTGGCAAACTATTCCACACACTAATACATGGCAACATGTTACACAAAACTAATATACGACAAAATGTTATATAGACTAATATGTGGCAAAATGTTTCACAGACTAATATGTGGCAAAATGTTACACAGCCTATTATGTGGCAAAATGTTTCACAGACTGTGGCAAAATGTTTCACAGACTAATATGTGGCATAACATTTCACGGGCTAACATGTGGCAAAAAATCTTTCACAGACTAATGTGCAGCAAAACCTATCTGGTAATAAATGTTACACAGCATATTACTACCATGTGACAAAATCTTTCACATCTTATCATGTGGCAAAAGCTTTCACAGATACATGTGGCAAAATATTTCACGGACTAAAATGTGGCAAAATTTTACATAGCCTAATACGTAACAAGTCTTTAACAGATTAAATATATGACAAATATTTACACACTGTCAGACTAATGTGTGGCAAAATATACCATAGACTAATATGCGATGTTACGTGTTGTGAGGAGTTCCCTATGATTACTGTTATATTTACCAGTAGCAAAGATAAAACAAGCAAAATTATCAAAAATAGTAGGAAGTGTAGATTTTATGTTAATTTAAAACAGCTATGCTATGTTTTCAAATGTCACATTTTATGATAGCATTTGCTCTGCATTGTAATTACAAAAATGAAATGAAAATAAAGTATTTAAAGGAATGAAGTAATGCTGGGTGTAAAATATCCGTGTATGCTATATGGTATGTTTCTTTGGTTATTGTATGTGTAGGTATTCAGGTAATGTTAACTTCATACTAGAATATTTAGGATTTCCTTCATCATATTGATAAACGGGTAAGCCTCAAAAAACACAGCCTCAAACTTATAAATTACTTGGTACATTCAAACTTTGACATGAGGCTGTTATCAGACAGCAATCAAAGTCACAATTTAAGTTTTTGTTCATTTTTATCTCCAATCTTGGTCAGATCATGGCAAGGGTAAGATCGTAGCATTAAAATGCTTCTTTGGCAAGAAATCACTGTCGTAACTTGAAACCATCTGAAAACCTCTTAACAGCTTCATTAGAACACAGTCCCTCAAGAAAGTGGAAAATACTTTGGTTTGCTAGAATGGCAATAAATATTAATGTCAAGGTGGACAGCCAAACAAATCAGACTGTAAAATATTGGTCGTTGGTGGCGCTCTAACAATCTACAATCCATTACACACACTATCAAACAGTTGATGGGATAAGCAAGAATATATGATTGTCTTGCATAATGCTATGACCATATATGACTAAAGAGTATTATATCCAGTTAACAGAGTTCAACATTTCATTTACATCGCCTTTTTTCTCAAAACATGTATGTTCTTTACTGTTATTGGTTTAATATGGTGACAGTGCTCTCACACAAGGCAATATAGAGGCTCGAGTATTCTTTCTAAAATAGTAAGTACAAGGTTTCTAAAATTCTAAAATGCATGCTGTTTTTTTTCTTCTTTTTTTCATATTATTTATTTCTGACAAAACGTGTCATGGTACTGTTACTTGTTTTATCATTATCATTGGAGTTGGATTTCTATTCTATAAAATATTAATTTTGATAAAAGTGTTTATGAATAATGAATGATCTCAGCTACATGTATTTCTTCATGATGATAATTTCATTTCAGACGTGTACAATATTTAGACCTGGTCTAGAAAGAGAATTCTGACGATTCTGTTAAAAGTGATGGTAGCCTGAAAGATCCAGGCGTTGCTTCCGTTGATATAATTAGGGCTCGAAATTAACAGTAGTCATGTGTCCACAGACTACCAATTCTTGTCATGGGGCATAGTTTGCAGCTGGTAGCCTGCTCAGGCTACCGCCGATTATGCAATGATTTAAGGATGGAAGATATACAGACAAAAAGTATTTTAATAACACACATATTTCCAAATGAGAAACTCTGTTTTCAGTTCAGGAATATGGGACTACTGGTCACAATCCTTGGGCTACCACTTTCTGAAATTGGTAGCCAACTTGGACTACCAAAGAAAAAAGTTAACTTTGAGCCCTGTATAATGCACTCACTCATTGGGTAGCGAGTGGTTACAAAAGCGGACCAACAGCTGGACCTTTCAGACTATTAAAAGTGGAAATAAACAATATAGTTTTGATTTTTGCTCATTTTGCACATTCAGTTAAAACAGGTGTGTTTGAACACATGCACGTTGGTGAAAACAGTGAGGTTCTATAAAGTGAGACTCTAGTTAAAACAAGTGTAAATCTATAGTCACTTTTAGTGAAAATGTGGTTCTACAAAGGCATAAAATGGAGGCCATTTTGACTACTGCTTGTGGTTGTACATGGTCACTTTGAACAGAGGATAGGAAGGAATTTTACTCTAACTACACCAGTCAATAAGTACAAAAACAGCTTAAATCTTCTACAAGTTTCAAACCTCAGTGGGTTTTTTTTTCAAAACGTTACCAACTATGGAATGTTGACTACACTATTATTGCCTACCTACCTACCTACCTACCTACCTACCTTGAACACCAGAACAGAACCATTCACAGTAGAGCAGTACAACTTTGGTTCAACAAGACACTCTACTGTGTTACTAATATCAGATTTGTCCACCTCACAGATTCTTAGAACCAAAGAGAGACAATGTACATCACAATGTTCTAAATGCCAATTTGTAGTTTCAAACAGCAATACAGCAATAAAATGTCCATCGTACTACTACACTACAGTATTTCTGCTAAGGTTTATTTGGGAGACATGGCAACAGAAAAAGGGGTAAATCTGGTAAAAGTGACATACTTTCCCATACATTATACCATAATTTTGGTCAGAAACCTTGGTAAACTGAGTGGGGATTTTGTAAAACCCTAACAAACACACTATATTATAGTTATATTTTGGACATACTTGCAGTAAGTTTCTTGAGCATAAAACAATACTAAAATACAAATACCTTTTCTATAATTTCTTTAATTATATCTGGCATTTACTACATTTTAGTATCTTGGTTTTCTTCCTCCTTCTCACCTTCAACTTCATCTTTATTGACTTTATTGCTATCTTCGTCTGTTTTTGTTTCCTCTGTGTTATCTTTCCCGTTGTCTGTAGGCTTTCCTTCAGTATGCTGAGGAGAGGCTGCAGCAGACGCACCTGATTGGTTTATAGTTGAGTTATCTGATTGGTTTAAAGCTTGGTAATTATCATTCGTGACACTTGATTTGTCTAAAGCTTGGTAGTTCTCATCCATGGCATTTGATTGGTTGACAGCTCCATAATTACCAGGTGGTGCTGCAGCAGAATCTACTTCATCTTGATTGTCCATTTCTATTTCTGTGATATGCAGCTTTTTACGTTGCTGTTCTCGTAGTTTTGGAAGCGATATCATCATTATGGCAGAAATCATCAACGCTACCCCAGCCAGGAAGTAAGAACTGTTATGGTTGTTGAAGCTCTCGTTCAGAGTATCTATACAGTCAGGGTAAAAAAGAGATAACAATATATTAGAATAGACAGATACTGGGATTTCTTGTGAGTCACCACATAGTAAGAGATAGGAGGACACCAAATTTTGGTGTGTCACTAGAATTTGTGTGCATCAGTGGTGCATCAAATTGGCTTAGAGGGCACATTGTATACACAATAGATAATGATTTTGTGCTCAATCGAGTTCAAGTCAAGTTACAATATACTGTGTAGCCATTCTGCTGGAAACATATGTCACCTAAAGTCCATGCAATTACAGTTTTACAGGGCAGCCGGAAGGATAGCACATGAGTTCACATTGTTTGATAAAAATTGGTTGCTAAATAAGATAAAATACATTGGTTTCATTCACTTTCACTTATCATATAAGTAAGAATATAGTATCTATCTTGTCTTAGGTTGAAGTCAAGTACCACACTTGCATTAAATTTGTCTCACAGCTTCTATAATTGTCAATGTAATGGTAGTTGTCTAGCAAGGCCCCTCACATCACATCTGCCTACAGTTCAAATCGATACCAGTTCATCACCCAAGGTTAACCCTTTAAAAGCTGATACTGTACCCTATATATATGATGTAATTACATAGAATTACAGAAACCAAAAAGGGTGAAGTAACTATGGTAACTACAAATCAGGCCTCCACATCTGAGCATGCTCAGTTTGGATTTCCCATTGGCTATTAATTATGCATAAAATATCTCATCTCTTATTGGCTATTAATTATGCATATAATATCTTACCTCCTACTGGTAAACCAATCAATGCACCCAGACCAAACAATGGCAGGGCTATTCCAAATGCTGCTGTAATTCTCCATGCATCAAGTGGCAGAATAAAATGTCTAACAACAATAATAATTAACGGAAAATAAACTCCACTCAGGAATCCGATCAACGCAGCCAGAGCTACATGACCAGCCAACGTATCAGGCAATGAACTCAACAAAGCAACCAAGGCAACGATGACTAAAGAAAATCCAAACATAGTAAGCCTCGCTTTGAAGTGTAGACCGAGTGATAAGAGACCATGGATGATTTGTCCAGCAATCATGCCAACACCACACATCTGCATCAGGAACTCTGATTGGTTGTCTGTGAATCCCATGGACTTGGCATGTGATACAAGATGGAGGATGACTATGTTGTGTCCTATTCCGATGAAGAACATGGCAACAACCAACATACAAAATGGCGGACTCTCCTTAAACAATTTAAGGTCTAAATCTCTTGCCAAATTCTTCAATTTCTGAGACATTCTTTCTTGAAAGTTTCTTTGTGTTGATTCATTGGTGCTATTTGTTGGAGGGATGTTTTCTAAATCTGCTGGAGGCTTGCGATGAATGTTACGCAGTAACATGACAACGACCATCAGCTGTGCATTCAGGCAAGCTAAAATAAAGAAGACTGAGCGACGGCCATACTTCTCTGCTACACAACGGAATAAGGGAGGGAAAAAGAAAATACTCATACTGGTTCCGATGAAGGCAATGGCGTTTGCAATGGTGTAACGTTTTGGAAAGTATCTAGGCAACATACCAAGAGATGGAACTAGGACGAGTCCGAATCCGGCACCTATCAATCAAAGAGAAAAGAAGACATTGTTAATGACAAACAAACAGATTATTGCATATATTGTTGTACATACACATATTTAAAGAATCAGTGATTCACTTATTGTTAGGGACTATGTTACTTGTAACTTTTGCAGTCCACACATTTTAATAAAGAAATATATGAGAGATATGTTGTAAATTTGTCACACCATAATTTTGTTTTTCACACTAAAATTTTAATCCTACTCCAACGGGGGTCTTTAATATACAATACATACTCTAGTTCTTGAAGACTGTATTCCGATTTTACACTACATTATCTTTCACACATCACCGTCTAGTCAATCTCGTTACTCTCGCACAGAATTCTGTGCCCCCTACAGTTCATATAAACATGATGACGTTGTTGCGTTGTATGTTGATTTTAGTTTAATTAGACTGGAGATGGAGTTCGGTTGGACATTTTTATATCATATCAGTTCAGCTGTATCAATGAATATTACTAAGTGATGACAACAGCCTGTCAATTTGAGATCATGGATTACTATTGACATGCGCAAGTTTGCGATTCGCCCAGCATGGAGTTGTACCACATTTAACGCCTTGAGTAACGAGATTGACTAGATGGTAATGTGTGAAGATAGCGTAGTGTAAAATCAGAATACAGTCTTTAAGAACTTGACTAATGAATACAAGGACATACTGTGTAATTCATTGCAGAGTTCAATGGGTATGAAATATGAAAGAGATTTACAGAACTGATATATGGGTACAACCTGAACAGTACTGAATCACGTGGGTATAAACTTATTTGTGTAGCAGTACACATAGTGTGGTACAGTAATATCCAATCAACTTCATGTTGGGTCTCCCTCAATAAACCATGATTTCTGTGATGAAGACATTCATTATAAGAAGAAACAGTAGGTGTGGATAATTTACATACCTGTTACAATGCCGTAACTAAAACACAGGAATCCGACACTCTTTGTAAAACCAGAAATAAATAGTCCAAATGTTGATAAAGCAGCTCCTAAGAAGGCAATGAAACGATGACCATATCTGTTGGCCAATAAACCAGCTATGGGACCTGATAAAAATACAATCAATAGTTACGTTTCAATGTTTTAATTTGTTATGGGCAATAATAGCGATAATATCTAAACAAATTCCTAGATCAAATGTTTGGGGATTCAAATCACAGTTATAGTACTAAATGTTGGTATGAAAATCTATGCAATTGTTAGTCGGTTTCTCACCTCAGTTTAAGGCAAGTTTTCAAACATTAGAAATAACATACAATATGTATGGAAATATTATTATAAAATATCTTTATTCAGGGTAAAACTCAATAAGTGTTACAAACAACACAGAGCATTGCAGGGTTGGCTTTTTTCCATTCAGGCCCTCATACTTCAAATCGACAATCACGCAAAAGTCCACTTACAGATTCTAAAACACATTAGGACATAAAATACACACATTGTGACATTTATCGCTCCAGATAAATAAAATAACTGCTAGGCAGAAAAATTGTCTCTGTAATTGTCTTTGAAGTGTTAGCCTGCTTTACATTATAATATTATAGTAGTTGTAAGTATCAATATTGGTATGTTCTATTTTATACTTTATAGACTGTGTAGACCTTCTAGTTCTATTACATTCAGTTCTCATGATAACATATTATATATTGTTATGCCTGAAACCTTTACATTCACGCTTTTACTACTAATGAACTACTTTTTTTACTAATTTTCAAATCAAATACATGAAACATGAGCCTGCATGGACCTTTAACTTCAAAGTGCACGTCAGTGCTATATTTTATCATGTGGTTCAACAAAAATCCTACCAACGATTTGTTGGGCAAGAGGATAAAATGTAGCACTGTTGGTAAGATTTTTGTTGAACCAGATGCTGAAACGTAGCAGTGTTTGTAAGATTTTTGGGGAGCCAGATGTTGTGTTGTTGCAGGTCTTGTGATTTTTATTGTAAAGTCAACATCCCCATCGCGACCCCCACCCCCACACTTATAATGCTCATAATTGTATTATTGTAACTGTTATTCCTTACTTACTGGTTTATACCAGAGAGTACAAGATATCAATTTGTTTACTTACCAGTGATATTCACCATGAACACATTGATGTACACCATCCATTTTGTGTCTACTTCATCTCGTGGTGCGTAATATCGATAATCTTTGAAATAGGCTCTCAGTTCATCAACCATTATCCATAGACCATAGTTCAAACCAATGCAGAATGTAGTCACAATAAAGTTACACAGAACTATCACATATTTCCACATCTTTGGTGGGTTGACTGAGGAATCCCGCCAAGACTGCTTTATTTTTTTTGTTACAGACATCCTACACAAGACATACAAAATACCAAATTTAGAAGAAAAAACACCATACTTTTTATAATAATTGGTATTATAAAATGCCCCTTTTTTGGTATCATCACTATTTTGGATATGGGTGTTATGAAAGTAAAATCTACCAGAGCTCTACTGTTACATTACTGGAGTCAAAAACCAAATTACAATACAATGCATGGTACACAGTAAAGATATGCCATATTGTATTTATTTCTCAGAGAACCAACGGGAGCTAGTCCCATTTATAGGCTCCTTTGGTTCAGTGTTAGTGCACGAGGAAACCGGAGTACCCAGGGAAAACCTGCGTTGTACAGTAGAGTCCAACTGAACAACACTCTTCTTACTTTATACAGTGTGGTAAATACAGTGGTAAGAGGCAAGTGGTTTTACCACTCGACCACAAACAACCCTATATCATATTTTGTTTATTTAAATCATATTACAAAATTTACTACCAGAAATTTGCAAGGTCATGAAATCATAAAATTTGTGTTTAAAGTTTATTGCAGTGTTGTGGAACATGTGGAATGAGAGTCTGAGAGGTCTTTTGTCTCCTACTCAACATAGCTCTGTACACATACCACAATATATAGCACTTGTAAATATCTACACTATACTACATATCAACGGTGTCAACACATGTAAACATACATGAAGCACAGTTATTCAGTCAGCTGCCAAATCTATTTGTATAAATTTCTGTAGTTGTAATGAAATCTACTCAGTATGGATGTAATATAGATGTATAGTTTAATTTTGGTTGACAAAACATTCTGCAAATTTACCAAAGGTGCCTAACTGCAGTTTAACCTTCGGTAATTGCAAAATATTTACGTCAACAGGTTGATTAAAGTTTAAAGAATATTAGGATAAATACTTATTATAACTATCTCTGATTAAAATATGGCTGTTTTTGAGTAGTAAATTATTACCTTGACCTCAGTGTCAGGTCACGATGAGGTCACTATTGTTTTAGTAGGTACACATACATTAAAGTTAAACAAATACCTGAACAGTGAAGTCATACTCTAAACAGTGAAGTCATACCCAAAACAGTCTATTTACATTATGTTTTACAGTATCTCTTTAAATTATTTCTGAGGCATGGCATGCTACAAATTTTGACTCACGACACTCAACAGAACATTGTCTTTCATTAGTGTAGACACACTGCCTAGTGTTCGATAGTCTTGTCATGGTGGTTTATATCACGATTAATAATGATATCACCTCAATGGAATCAATTGGGGTTAAAATGTATTTAAGCACAGTCCCTAGAGGGACTGTGGATTTTAAGTATTTAGTTGTGTAATGTTTTATTGATATCTACAAATATCACACACTGAAAGATTTGATGTTGTTTAGAGCACTATATACCATGTAAAGAATAATAAAGGGGTGTACACAAACACCAAATCTATTAAATCTACACATTCTAAAACAGAGCATACAAAACAGTGACTGAACCAATACACACAGTAGCAATGTATTTGTATATCATGGAAGTATCACGTCGATGATAGTGACTGATACTTCCATGATATTTGTTCCGAGAATACATTAATATTTTTCATTTTCCTGTTTTGTTAGTGGCGGTGTGACGTATTATTAACAACAATGAATGTCCTCGGGACTCGACCTTCGTTCAAATTTAAACGATAAGATAACGATCAATAACATAATAACTGCAATTACAAGTAAATGTATAGAAGCTTATACATGTATGATAGATGAATCATCACTGGTGGGGATGACTGACTGACTGAATAAGCACAAAAAGCAATACACACGTGATTATTGCGAATTAGTACGATTTTTTTTCATTTAAATGAAAAAATATAATCTATATTTATAAATACATATTTCTTTTACGCGATAAACGATATTAATTTGTCCATTTCCAAGGTCATAGTTCGAAGCAATAACAATTTGGTGATGGCGCTTTACCTCATAAAAATAGTTTCGTGCATGTACGTATATTCCAAGTATTATGAGAGTTTGCTTTTACGGATCGGTTCGCTAACATAATGAACGGTTGTTATATATGAAAGATTAAGATAAACGCACAATAATATTATAAATATTTACCTGGTGGGTTGTCAGCTGGGTGTATGACTTCTCGGATTACCATTCACGATACAAGTGTGAACATCCTCAACATTGACTAAATGACTCGCTCACTTTCAATCGCGATCAAAACAAAGGCGCAATAATTTCGTCTCTTCGGGTGTCCTGGCCACAAGCTGGTGCTCTGTATTCGTTATTGCATCTGTCTGCGGACGTAGTATTGCTAGTTTACACAAAGAAGGTTACCAATGTGTCAATATATATGTACGTGTAGACAGTTCGCTAGCGCTTTCCCCTTCAGCTCAGCTTCTTTTCCGGGGATTACGCCCATGCGCTGACGTAGCTAATTAACATATTGCTACTATGCTAGACTTTCAACTATGCGCGGTAAGATAATAAATTTGCATATTGAGTAGAAGTACCGTACATCGTTGTAACCCACGGTAACAATAATTTTTATAAAGATATATATCGAAAAGCATATTGAATCATTACAATGTAAATGTTCAATGGCATTCACATTTTATTTGACTTACTCAAGCATTTCTACCAATGTCACCACCTATACTGTACCTCAGACTACATATAGGCCACCACTTGTATAAAAAAAAAAAACTTCACGTCAAAATGGACGGTCTTTTATTGGTTTTGGTATGAAACTAGCTTCTTATGAGTAAAGCGAATAAAAAAAATACAACAGTATTACAATATATGACATCGCAACGGTGTAAAATATACTTGTTTTGTAAACAAAGAAAAACAAACAGGATAAAAGTAAACAAGTAAAAAGAACGGTGAAACTAGCAACGGACACCAGTTCGCACTGAAAAGTAGAAAATATTGCTGGAAATGTGTATTAGGGTGGTAAAGAACTACAAAAGTATTGCACAGGGCAAATAAACTTTTCTTGCGAGTAAAACGAATGGCATGGATCAATAACACGCGTTTTACTTGTAAAGTTTTTGCAGCAAAGTAAAACTAAGTTGTCAGAGGGCATTTTATCTATCAAACGACTGAGAATTGACAGCAGGGCTCAAGCGCTAAGTTGGATGTTTTGTTTACTTTGCTGAAAAAAATACAATAGCTAATAAAAACAAAATATTATATCAACGTTTCTATGCTACCAATAGTTAAAAATAAACATAGTTTTAATCTTGGCGAAGATCTTTAAAATATATCTGTCTGTCTGTCTGTCTGTGTATGTATGTATGTATGTATGTATGTATGTATGTATGTATGTATGTATGTATGTATGTATGTATGTATGTATGTATGTATGTATGTATGTATGTATGTATGTATGTATGTATGTATGTATGTATGTATGTATGTCTAGTCTGCACTATACTCTGTTCGTCCGACCATGGAAGTAGACCGACCATGATCCATCCGTCTGTCTGTCTGTCTGTCTGTCCATCAGTCTACCTACCTACCTACCTACATGTCTATCTGTCTGTCTGTCTGTCTGTCTGTCTGTCTACATGATTTTAGGTCTCTACAATTTTTACACACGTCTTTTAAAATTTTCCCGCCTTTACTTCCTTTACTGCGGCCGCCGGAAGTGCACAGGGTGTCGCAAACGTCGTAATATCAGTTACTTACCCTTTAACGGTAAAGTGCTCGCTCGGCGCTGAGGACAAATCCATGTGAAACTGAAAGGTAAGTTACCGTGTACTATTTTAGTTAAAAGACGGGCTTCACAATGGTTACTGGTAAATTATGATTGAATTTGAATGTTTTTCAGTGACTAATTGAATATACAAAGTAAATTCTTTACGATAGAGTTCGAATACATCGAGTGCGCTGTAAACTGCTGTCCTCTCCTGCATGTCCTGCATGCATTCACTGATTCAGAAACACAATGCATTTGTAGTCATCGTGAAGAGTTGTACACTGTGGTCGTACACTGTACTGGTATCACTGTTTGCGATATTGTTGCCGTGTTTTGCCAATTCTTTATCTTGTCCGTTACGGAAATCAAATGAAATGAGATTGCAATATGGTCAATTGAGGCCGTGTGTGCTGAGTAGCTAAAGAGAAAAAACATGTCAATTTCCTCAGTCATTGGTAATACCACAGGTACTGGAATCAATCTGTATGATTTGTAAAAAAAATATGTATAGTAAATAAGTCTTATTTACTATACATATATTTTTTTAAAAATCATACAGATTGATTCCAGTACCCGTGGGTAATACTATACTAAAGTAATGGTGCACATGATCATCATCGTGATATATACTATTACTAACCCAGTGTCGTCTGGCTATCTGTCAGAAATATCATGGACGTATTAGTGACACGCATGGCTATATTGACAGTCGATGTGTTGCTAGATATGAAAATTATACCACCCATTGTACATTGACAAATATTCATATTCAAATCTAAGACAAAAAAGGTAAAAGTATTAATCTATTAAAAAAAGAAGAAGCAATATTTAAACTAGAAATTGTTGAAACTGTCAGTATGATACACATGAACACAGAAACAGGCACAGGACTACTACTGCTCAGATGGAGTATGGGACTTGATTCTGCTATTGTCGCCATGCATCTTGCTGAATACAAAGAAAATGACAATGTAAGAATTGAGTTCCAACTTACTCCATCTGTTAGCAGGATACCTCTGGATGTATACGCTAGTTATGAGGGGAAAAGACATGTTGAAACCCTGTAACGTATACAAAGCTACAAGCAGGACTACATATTATAGAACTAGACATGTTTCTACTACTCTAGTTGTAAAAACATGTCTAGTTGAATTAGATTTGTATTGTTACTATTTGGTACAGCAGTTGTATTTTAATATCTTGTATTTTTTTTAAAGTATGAAGATAGGTATATATAATTATATTCAGATTTATTTAGTTATATTAGTTATAGTTAGTTATGTTTAGTTATGTTTAGTTATGTTTAGGTATATTTAGTTGGTTTGGCCATGGGTGTACTCCTTCACTAATACATCCATGGTTTGGCAGAACTATGGATTCATATATTCTTATAGATTCATAAAATGGGTATATTTATGAATATCTCAGTAATTATATTGGACTGAAATATGTCTATATCTACAGAGTAAACGTACTCTTAGTGCAAGAACTGTATTTGACAGTGTTTGGTGAAGTGTTTTGTCACTGTTCTATGTCACTGTTGCCATCATAGTTTACTGTAACTGAGCAGATTAAAAAATGAAAATTGTATGTGAAAGTGAAATTTATTTTTTTTAAAACTGCTAGTGGATAGCAAATGGGCTAACATATTTTTGGTATTCAGAATTTTGATAGAATAGTTGTACTTAGAAAAAAAAGATGTTCTGAAGTAATGAATTGTTTCAATTTTACAGTAGGTTATATACTTCTTGTTTCCATCTTGTGAGTTGAAAGACATTGAAATCGATTCAAGATGGATGCCAACGGCGGGTTTGGAGAGTTGCTGCAGCAAGCTGAACAGCTGACAGCCGACATGGATAGTGGCACTGATTTACCTAGAGTTGACAGAAACATTCACCAAATCATGGAGGCTGGTCAGAGACTGTGGACTAAAACAGCACAAGCAGCAGTACAGGACACCGCTGATGTTAAAGCGTAAGTTGTATACTCAAATAAAACGTGTGTCGCAGGTTGTCACAAAGTTGTGTAAGAACACTGCATGTGGACCTGTACACAGAGATTGTTATGTGAAGGATTTAAACCTCTTAATTTGAGACAGGAGTAAATAGATAACATAAACCGTTTGATTTTAACCCATATTCTTACTTATTGAGTTGAAGTAGTGTTGATTTGTGTGTTTGTATTATTTCAGGTCTATCTTGCTTGGATCTCGTGGTCTTGATGTGCCAAAAATTTCACAAAGGTTGGAGAGTCTGAGATCTGCCACAACATTTGAGCCATTAGAACCAGTTAGAGAGACTGACATACAGGTAAGGGTAATTCCGATTGGTGGATTGCATGAGTCCTGTAATATGATTGGTTCTTTTATGGTTGTGAATAAGTACATTGATCACCTTGGACTGCAAACCATTGTGCTCATCAACTGGTCTACAGTGTATTTTTGTCATTAAAATATTTGACTTTATTGGAGGATACAACAAGCCATATCAAGCTTATTCATTTCCCCAAAGATTCCTGTGTAATCATTCCAGTAATCAGTGTATATGTACATTTTAAGTCAAGACTGTCTTTATTTGCCTTTGTCCATTTTACAGGGATTCCTGAGAAATGAGAGAGAAAATGCAGTATTAAGTACCATTGAAGAGACAAGAAAATTGGTAAAGCATTATGATTTACTTCCAAAGAATTAAGAATGAAAACAGTAATGATAGTCTCAGCAAACATATTCATAAGTATGCTAATTCATCACTAGAGGGCAGTGTTTACAAATTAGGCCACTTCAGTGTTGGTGGTAAAATAGTGAAAGCACAAGTGTGTATCTAGGTGAAAATTATCATTAATTGCAGAAATTTGTGATCTTTAATATATCAAATGGTTCATAGTATACTTCTGACTTTAATTATCATTTCTAAGTTATTCAGACATTCTCTTTCTTCCAGGGGGATATTTGCTTGTACACAAAAAACTGCAAGATTTTAAAATGTACACACGCATACTTATTATTTTTTTTAAATTTTATGTGACCAATTGAACTGATATTACTAGTGTGTTTGTTTATGGAATACTGGCATGTTACCTACTTCATCACAACATGTTATTCCAGCACTGTTTCACCAATGTCCATAAAGATGATACTATGACACTAATTATTCCTAACCTGTGTATTACAGACCTTTCAACATGATGAGAAACGGCATCGTGAGTGTATGCAGAGTGAATGGGAAGAAGAAAAACAGAAGATTTTGAATGCTTTGATAAGTGCTACTACAGATGTACTGGATATACCACAGGAAAATGAAAGTCTACTTAGCGATGGCATTGAAATGCATGGACGGAGTACCATGGATAATGTAGAAATGGCTTACTCACGACAGGTACTCACTTTTCTCTGTCTTTAGTTTCATCAGTATATACCTGTATGTCTCGAAAACAGTACTCAAATACAAAACAAAATATGTTAAAAATGTAAATATTACATTAATATAAACAAGTTGATTGGTCACGAGGGCAGTCTCATACATCTGTTTCCTGAAGAGGCCAAGGATCACCTCAACACAGTTTGTTTTCCAAGGGTAGGACCTGAGAGAAACAGGCTGTGTTGGGGTGACCCAAAGGCCTTGGAAAAAAATGATGTATGGTATTGCACTAGTAAGGTCAGTCCACATGTTTTTAGTAACACACCACATCATTTCCTGCATTGTATGCCTGCCTAAGACTTGTACAAATGACTGAAAATTGTCCTAATCAAAATTTTGAGGTGGCTCGACCAATGCCCGTTACCTTGTCAAGAGAGATACTGGTAATGTGTAGACAATACTGTGTAGACAGTTGTAATTAAATGATGATGATGACGATGGCGACAATGGCGACGACGACGACGGCGGCGACGATGACGACGACGATGACGACGGCGATGACACTTTCAGGTAGTCTCATTTGTTATTGCAATTACATAAATTTAATTCTTATTATTAATTTACAGTTACATATCTATAATGAAAGAATGGTACAAAGTGGAGTCCAAGCAGACCTGGTTCAGCTTTTTGAACAAGTTGCTGTAAAAATTGATGACCAAGTGAGTAATCTACTGTATGATGTAATAACTAATATGTTATGTATTTTAATATAGCTCTGTGTTTATAGGCTATTGCCTTGACAAATTATCTGTATCTGTATCTGTATCTGTATCTGTATCTGTATCTGTATCTGTATCTGTATCTGTATCTGTATCTGTATCTGTATCTGTATCTGTATGTAAATTCAGACCACCAAATAAACTGGTGGCCCAAGGTGTCAATGACTTAGAGTCAAAAAACAAAAATACTACATTGTTCAAATCAAAATGATTTCCAAATAAGTATATAAGTTTGGACAAAAATAACAAATTTCAGTTATAGATGTACTATGATGCAATTAGCTCAATTTTCATTGATTATTTTCCTGATGTTGTCGGCTAATCAGTGGCAAGTGTAGAACAACATCCACTCTTGGTATATGAGAGAAATCAATATGTTACAGTGTCTACCCATACCTTTAACCTAACCTTGCCCATAACTCCCTAGTTCGAATTTAATGTGTATATAATCTGTACAGTCAGTCCACTGTTCTACAGTCTTACATTTATACAAACCAAGTTTATAGTATTTAATTTAACTTTTGTTCCAAACACAACTTGAAAATTTTACCTGTAATTTTCGACTGCACACTTCAGTGTTTGTGACCAGATTGACCCGCTAAACCAAGTTTATGCTAGGGAGTCTAACCCTATTTCTATCATTAACCTGACCCTAACCGTAACTCCCTAGCTTGAATACAAATAGTTACTTTATATAGTCTGTCCACTGTTCTGCATTTTTTCCACTCAAACAATTACTGTAACCATTATTTGTTTTTTGTAGAATGTTAGGGATCTCTGGACTATGGTAGGTCACATGACCAGTGTACCCCTCAAATCAGCACCAACAGTAATAGAAGCTAGAATATCAGAAGAAATGCAGACAGGATTTGTCAAGCAAAGCAGACAATACTTAGAAGAAAGGTAACACATACTTCACTTCTCAATTTTTGGAGTAAATTATGAATAACAGAAATACGATTTGATTCAAGAAATTAGAAATTTGCTGAAAGTAAATGTCAATTTCTGCATTATGTACCAAAGTTGTAATATTAATAATATGTACATCCTGAATATGTTAACATATACTGTACTCACTACCAACAAATGAGAAGTGTTGTACAGGTATGAAAAATTGAGTTGAAAAAATCAATTAGTTTTATCACAACATTACTGTAAGTTTTTTATCATTATTTGTATATGTATTATCATACATATTATTTATACTGTCCATTACTGACACATACACTGACCAACTACTCACACTCATGACATACACATTAGACTACACACACTGTTATAAAATGTGCAAGCTATGATACATGTTTTGAACATTATCTGGTCATTCTAGATCAGGACAGTGCATGTGTATGTCATTAATTTTGTTGAAATATGAGTCAAACTGTCCAGAATTGCTTCCCCATTTTTCTTGTGCATGAAATATTTTCTGATGCTTTTCTTTATTCCGCCACAAAATGCCTGTAACATGAACACTTTGTTACTACTCATCTTTGACTCATAGTGACAAGGCCTCTTAGGTCACTCATATTTACCTTGGCTGAATGAAGAAAAATATCAGGAATAATACCTAAACATATACATTGATACATAGACTTATTGGTACTACAATATATAACTGATAGGACTATGTTTTCTTTATCAGCTATGTAGAGTACATGACAAATATAGTGTTTGGTAATTTGAAGAGAGCACAGTTAGGAGGTATACCAGGTATATATAATCTAGTGAGAAGCTACCTCAGTGTTAGACTACCACCTAATACACCGGGTTTAGAGGTAAGTTGATCCTTCTAATACACTAGGTTTACATTGTAGTCAGCTCAAACTTGAGAGTATATGCACAGTTGTATCATAGACCCTACATGTGTAGTTTATACGTTGTATATGGTTGTATGCACTTCAGAAATGAAAGTTTTGAACTATTGCCATTACTTTGTCCGAGAAACTCCAACTCCTTCATTCTCAGTTAAAATATAAAAGAAAAGTGAGGGGTCATTGTGTTATATTTTTGAATAGAGAAGAAAATAATATAAAAATGTATCAATATAGTTATGGTTCAAAATGGCCACCAATCACTGGGAAAATAGTGGATGAGGGGTTTCTGTGAAAACAAGATGGTGAACTGATTCACATCCTTTCTTAAATCAGTTGAAACTTTAAGCTATGTATTTGATGTTTCGTGTAACTTGTTATAAATCGTTGTATTTGATGTTTAGGATGGAGATGTAGAAGGTCTTCCAGTCTGGGCAGTGATTTATTTTTGTATGAGATGTGGTGATTTTCAGTCAGCACTTGAAGCTGTTGATAAATCTACGTAAGTAATGTTATGATTTTAGGACTGTCATACACATTACAAAGATTTATTATATGAACGTGGTTGACTATTTCCATCTTGTTGTTGACATTGAAACCAAAAGAACAAATTTAGTTTTGAACGTTGTTGTCAGAAATGTATTAGTTGGGTATGTCTAATATATTGTCATTTTATATGATCATTACGTATCAGTTGAAAGCTTCCATCAATTCTGTCTTGTTAAATTACATTGTACTTTGGTATTACCTTTCAGACAAAGCCTTGGTGAATTCCGGGAATACTTTGAGGAATATATCCACAGCGGAGATAGAAGGTAATTTATTACACAGTCTCTCTGGGCTCAAAATGGCTGCCTTTAGGTTTAGCTTCTGTTTCTGTAGTTTTGATGCTCTGATAACACCAACAACATGAGATTTATTTTTTAAATATAACTTTGCAATCTTTAGGCTTTCAAAAACGTTTTGTACAAAAGCTAGAAATATAAAAATAATACCTGATGCTGTGTATGGTAGTTTGAATGTTCTACATTTGCATAAATTACCCACAATGCCCGTACGTATACCCTTGTTGTGTGTTGACGTCTTTCATTTATTATAGTGACATGATGCTACAGTATTGTCATTTCACAGAAATTAGTGCAAGCTCATTGTCTATGTCATCACATTGATAGTATTGTCATGATGTGTATGTGCATTGTTTAAATCTTCTATGTAAACCAGCAGTATGCACTCTAATAAAAAACAAAATGTGAGTCAAAATGATAAAAACTGGCATTTCTTGCAATTAACCACAAAGTAAGAGATAGGAGAACACAAAAATTGGTGGGTCACTAGAAATTACTGCATATCAGCGACACATCAAATTGGCTTAGAATTCACACTGCTTGTGAGTCACCCATAGTAAGAGGTAAGGGAACTCCAGAGTTTGATGTCTCACAAGAAATTTCTGCGTGACAGTGGAGTGTCAGATTTGCTTACAGGGCACACTGTACTCCAGTCTTATAAAGTGATATAAATTTACTTTGTTTACATGTCATTTTTCTGTTGTTTTACTAGACTGCCTCCAAACACGGAAAGCAAAGTCCATGCGCACTACAGGAGAGTTGTCAAAAGAAGCAATGATCCTTATAAAAGGTATGTGTATTGTGTATTGTAATCTTGGTATTGTGACATTGGTATCTCAATTTATTTATTTGATGCTAGTAATATCCAACTAGAAGTATTGCTTTATGTATGACAAAGCTTTGAAAGGGATGATAGATGTTAGAATTCCTGTGTAAAATATACACAACGTTGGTTTAACTTAATATCTATAATCAACTGATCATACTGCCACCTAGAGGTCAGCTGTAACTATGATATTTGTTGTTCTGGTGAGATGAGGATCAATAACCAGGACAGATCATACTGCCACCTAGTGGTCAGATATAACTATGGAATTTGTCATTCTGATGAGGATTGTCAACCATGGCAGATTGAAAGCTCAAAGCCAAAAAAGTTGAACTACTTGTGTGTTATAACCTTTGTAATTCAACGTTAGTTTGGTTTGGTTTACAATATTATCTATAATTATACAGTAGATGTAACGTGTGTGCTTGTAACCAAGTCATCCGCAATGTCAATTTCTAGACAATCCAAATTTGTGTAAGTTGTGGAACATAACTGCAATGAGGAGATCAGTAACTGTATTTTTGCATCTTTCTTTTCACTATTGTGGATTTAACTCACCATCTCAGTGACTTATAAATAATAAATGATTATGAAGTAAACAAAAAGCTGTTCACTCACTTCTATTGTCAGTCACATATGTTTTTGATATACATTCAGGGCTGTTTATTGCATCATTGGTCACTGTGATCCCCATGACAACCACTCCGAGATAGCTGATAAAACAGATGACTATCTATGGATAAAGGTAATATTAGCACTTTAAACTACTGTGGATTCCAAAGATGAAAAATGTGAAGGACTTATTATCAGTAATGAGAAATTGTAAACCACATGGTATCCATGACAACCACAACGGAATACTAAGAGCATGACACTTTGTATCACAGTATGATGAATATCAGTTATGGAAGCTATTTATGATATTTGAATGGTTAGAGTGGCTGGTTTCAAATCTGACAGTTGTATGTTCAAACTTCAATGCTGTAATTTGTTTCTTTATGGCTAACGTCCTTTGGCAAGATGTGAACCATGATTGTGGCCCAGTCAAACCATCGGAGACCTGGTAGGATAGAGGTTGATATATGAATGCTTTAATCCTATGCACTTTATAGCAACTACAAAAGTTGGGCCCTTCCACCATACGACCTCAGTCTGCAAAACCCATATCCAAGCCATAAAGATTAATATTACTGTTGCTTTTTTTTACTTTATCACATGAAACTGTTCGTACCATGGAAATAATTCTCTTACGTTTGTTTCTTCTCTGTAGTTATGTCAAGTACATAATGATGACAGTGATGAAGGCCTCAGTATCAAACAGTTCCAGAGAGTTCTACTGGAGGAGTTTGGAGAAACTCACTTTAGTGCCTATCAACATCCATTCCTCTATTTCAAAGTACTCTTCCTTACTGCCCAGTTTGAAGCTGCTATAGAATTCCTATCAAGAATTGACAAGCTAAGGAGTCATGCAGTACATGTAGCTACGGTCCTTTATGAAATGAACCTCCTAGCTAGACCTACAAATATACAAGCTCAACTTTGTAAGTTGAATGGTTATTACTTGATAGTTTGTGATTGAGCTATGTGTGTGTCTGTGTGTGGTGTGGTGTGGTGTGTGTGTGTGTGTGTGTGTGTGTGTGTGTGTGTGTGTGTGTGTGTGTGTGTGTGTGTGTGTGTGTGTGTGTGTGTGTGTGTGTGTGTGTGTGTGTGTGTGTGTGTGTGTGTGTGTGTGTGCTTTATTTTCACCCTCATATCTCTGGCATGCACCAACTGATTTCAACCAAACCTGGCACAAAGGTGATTCAACCAACCCTGGCATAAAGGTGACATACTATGTGAATGGTTATTCCTTGACAGTGTGTGAACCATCTGTGTGTGTGTACATACATGTGTTTTATATAGACATGTATGAATGGGTCAAAGTGAGCACTGCTGGACTGCATTTGAGTTTGAGAATGAGACTCATTATAATGTGCTGACAAAGAAAATTAGTTTCAGTGTCATAATGAAAGTCAACTGATAGCCAACTATTGGCCTAACACTAAAGTCATTTAATGTACAGTACATGTATAAATGAAGGAAAGGGAGTGGTAGAGGTCTGAGAATGTAACAAATTACAAAATATTTACTGAAGTCACTAGGAATGTTGGAAATGACGACAGCCACTACAAAATTCAGTTCTCATTTTTTGATGTAGTTACTGTGTATAATATGACATTTTTGTTGTCAATTGATAGTATGCAGAGAAGCATCAGATCCAGTACAAATGAGAAGACTAAACTTTGCACGTCTTGTGACTACGTATACACGCAAGTTTGAAATGTCAGACCCATGGGAAGCTTTGCAGTACTTTTACCTATTAAGGTGGGTGTTATCTACAGTATAGTATGTTGATGAGATTGTTTATTATCTTATTTTATCTATGTATTGATAAAACCGTATTTCCATTATAGTTTTCATTGGATCTGTTTCCATAGTAACAGAATTCTGATTTGTTTGACTGGAGAGCAGGTCAGCTGTTTTCAAGACAATTCCTTCTCTTTCACCTAACTGTTTCCATAGTAACAGAGAATTCTGAATTTTATCTTCCAGGAAAATGAAAGATGGTAGTGGTGAGAGTTTATTTATGAGATGTGTGAGTGAACTGGTAACAGAAAGTAGAGAATTTGAAACGTTACTTGGTCGACTTGAAAGAGATGGCACAAGAAAACCTGGTGTTATTGACAAATTCCAGGATGACACACAGAAAATTATACAGCTTGTTGCCAAGGATACAGAAGAAAAAGGACTTTTTGAAGACGCAGTCAAACTGTATGACCTAGCAGGGGTAAGTCATCCAAAGGTTAAAGGTCAAAGTGGAACAACTTGCAACTTTTTCTCAATTTTTGGTTTGATAATGAACTTGCATAATACACTTAAACTTGTATAGAAGTAATTTGTGAGTGAACTGTGAAAATAGGTTGTGAAGTATACCTAAAGATGTTAGGTCCTGGAGCCTGTGATGTTTTTCTAATTTCTTAGTTACAGGGGTACTTAAAATTGATGTGAGTACTACTTGTTGTTAGACATGGTTATGACACCCCACAAAGTAGACTGTACGGTATGCCTCGACAGGGCGCCCTCACACATCGGTCAACCAGAGGAGGCTGGTGAGGGTGAAACGACACTATATATCTTACAGTCTACCCAGGAATTTTAAGATCAATTTGTTCTGGTATTTTAAATTTTGGGGACAAAATACTCTTGTAAGTAATTTATCAATGTTTATACCTACCGTAGACTAATAATATTTTCCTA
Organism: Glandiceps talaboti; assembly: GCF_964340395.1. NCBI lineage: Eukaryota > Metazoa > Hemichordata > Enteropneusta > Spengelidae > Glandiceps > Glandiceps talaboti. The sequence continues at coordinate 13,156,600 of NC_135564.1, read as the reverse complement.
CCTATGATTTGTTAATTAATTGGACATCTAGATTCTACTTACATTCTGACATGATTTCGTTTTGATTCATTTTACAGAATACAGATAAAGTCTGTGAATTACTAAACAAATTGTTGAGTCCATTAGTATCAGCACCCAGCAATCCACAGTCAGCCAGGGATAGGTACAAGAATTTAGCATTGGCAGTCGCAGAAAGGTAATCATATCCAACAGTCATATTTGTGCATGGTTGTTGTACAAGCCCAAATTATGGTTGATACAGTGTGTGCTTTTCTATATATTTTTTTTAGTGAAATCTGTATTTACAAAGGTGCCCTTGTAATTGAAGATGCATCCTGAGTGAAGCCATGCAAGTGGCCACACTGAATGAATGAAAACAATGAATGTATTAACATGCTGACGCAGGACCAAAACTTTTGTATTAGCAAATTACCTAGCTTCAAGACTGGTTTTTCCCCTTACAATATTGTGCACAATACAGTTTGTCAACTGTTTGTCTCATTTTCCATGGCAAAAGTTGAAATTGCATTTGCAGTATAAGTATGACAAAGTTTACTGGTCTGTTGCTGTTTATCAAATACAGAGTGGACTGTTGTTTGAACACAAAGTTACAGGATACAGTCTTTTGTACTAGAATCTTTTGGTATGTATTGTGGCAATGATATGAAATGCTTTCATGTGATTGTATATATTTTTTTGTACAGATATCATTCCAAGGGTATTCAAGGCAGTCAAGCAACAACAAAGACCTTTTATTTGTTGTTGGATCTTATTACATTCTTTGATCATTTTCACAATGGCAATCTTGAAGAAGCTATGGATGTAAGTATTAAGATGGTTACATTATATGTGTGTGTGTGTGTGTGTGTGTGTGTGTGTGTGTGTGTGTGTGTGTGTGTGTGTGTGTGTGTGTGTGTGTGTGTGTGTGTGTGTGTGTGTGTGTGTGTGTGTGTTGGGGAACCCAGACTGGGGATTATTTTGATTCTTGGCTGTTATTCAAATAAATTGAAATAAATCCTCTCTACTTATCATGCACAAAGTCAACTCAATCTTCAAAGGTTCTTAACTCATAGCCTACAATAAAGATACCTTATAAAGGTACAAGATCAATGTGATGTTTCCATAAAATTCATGAAATGACTTTTCAGAACCCATACTTTATGAAATGCTTTTATTTCAATTATTTCAAACTCTTTGATTGTTTGATTTGTTTTTACAACAGGTAATGCAGCAATTAAAGTTAATACCACTGACAGCAGACACAGTAGAACCAAGAGTACATGCATTCAAACAGTATACAGACGAAGTAAGTATGCATACCTCATTGTGTATCAGAGCATGTTATAAGTATGCCATGATAGAAAATACATGTAACACACCTTTGCAGCCCCTAGTTTGCCAGACAAAGTGGTGTGACCGCTAAAGTTTTCAACATAGTTTAGATCATATATAAATGTTTCATGTCGCGCTTGTGAATGTTTGTTCAGGGGAAGGGAGTTTTGACCTAAACAAACGATGTTCATTTGTTGAGCTTGTGCGACATTGTGCGATCATTCTTAATCCCTATCTCTGATAAGATAATACTAATTCAAGACTGGGATTCAAACATTGGGGCTTAAGTGAACTAAAATGAAGTATTCCAATCTTACAGATCAGATACAACCTAGCCACTGTGTTGTTAGCCACCATGAATATTTTATATGCCCAGTATAAGAATATAAAAAGTAGCAAGACATCACGACGACAGGAGGGAAGACAAGGTGAAGATGGTGGCAAGGAAGCAGTAAGAATTTTAAGTTTATTTACAAAATAATGCTGTTTGTAATGTGTTTCTCTTTTCAAGATATTTGTAGTCCTAAGGGTATGAAAACAGCTGAAATATGTTCAACTAGTTTCCCATATATTTTGCCTTTTAATTAGTCCTCTGAAAGTGGGACTATTACAATGGGTTATGTCACCCCATCCATCCCTCCATTCTATAATACGTCAATTCTCAGACATGCTATATCCATTGTCTTTCAAACCTGGTACAATGGTGACATGTCATATGGGACATATGCACATCAATTTGGTTTAACCATTGATAGTTTCTCGCACCTAGTGTGACAAGTAAAGCACTTGTTTCTATAATTGAAGGTACTGGCAATAGTTATGATTCAAAATCAGTTTATACAGTTTGCATGTTTGTTCCGTGTGCTTTGTAATGAAAGACAATTTGTTGGGAGTCAAAATGCACATGACATAAACTACGTTTTCTTTTAGCACAACATTGTAAGAGAATGGGTAACGTCAAATTTTGTTGGGTCACAAGAAATTGTTGTTTATTGTTTGGTTTGTAAAATTGGCTGTGAGGGCACAATCATGTTGTTATAGTCCAATTCATTGACATATATCAGCTTCAGTTACTTCCTTCATACACTTGTCATCAAATCCCACCTCAGCTAATTTTGACCATTGACTGTTGTGTCAACTCTTGGGTCTATGTTTTGACCGACAGAATGCTTGTGTTATAATCAAAGTCTAGTTTTTCTACTTGCTATAAAGTATAATAATCATATCTTACCAGACTTTACTTTTGTATCTAAATATTTATTTAGTGTTATCTGTCTAACTTGTACAATTATTTCTCCTTTGCAGTACATTAATTACTTACGAAAGGAGGCCAGAGCTCTGATCCTGTTTGCTGGCATGTTGCCTTACCGTATGCCTGGTGATACCAATGCTAGACTTGTACAACTTGAAGTGTTAATGAACTAAATGCAGTCCATGGTTGTTATGCCTGGTTTCCTCAATGTTTAAAGGCCTATGCTTCAGTCCCAGGTTCTCACATTAGTGTCATCATATATCAGTGAAGCCATATACAATAATTATGATCATGCTTTTGCTCAGGACTAACTTTTTCAGGTCTTCTGGAAAACCATTTTGCACTGAATCTGTAATCTTAATCTGACATAGGCCTTTAAGTAAACCTGAAGTGTTAAAGGCCCATGCTTCAATCCCAGGGTCTTGGATTACTGTTATCTTATTGGTGGAGCCATAGTAATAAAATCAAATTAGTAATTTTTTTCAGGACCAACTTTTTGTATGTCTCAACCAGACAACTGTTTTTTTCACATCTAAATGGTAATCCTATCTGACATGGGTCTTTAACTAGTATAACCTGAAGTGTTAAAGGCCCATTCTTCAATCCCAGATTCCCATATTACTGCTGCTCTATCAGTGGAACCACAATGATAAGATCATAATATTCATGTGTTCAAGGTAAACTTTTACTATACCTGTACAAAACAGCTGTTTTTTTCACACCTAAATTGTAATCGTAATCTGATATGGGCCTTTAATGAACTGAACACAGTAATGCATCATTCTATTGTGTGTACTTGGTCAATAGTATACTGTATGTAAGTTGATGTGTCTATTCTAGTCAGTAGTATAGTCGGTAACTTTTGTTGTTTCAATATTTTTTCAAGTATAAGATTTATATGATATAAATAAAGGAAAGGGATTCCAAATTTGTTCACTGTCTGTGTGTCTTATGTTTGCTAGCTAAATAGGCACCATCTACTACTGCTGACATTGAAGCATTGACGAACTGAACCTGTTACAAACAAGGAAAGTAAACAGTTGTATAAAGGGCTATAGCTAGTCTGTAATATATACCATGTCAGGATGCCCTGTCGCCACCTCTACAGAGTGGTGGCTGATGACCCCTTTAGAAAGTGGTAGCTGACAACCCCTTTAGAGGGTGGTGACCGGGAGGGCTGATGACCCCTCTAGAGAGTTGTGGTTGGCGACTCTTCTAGAGAATGGTGGCTGACACGGCTGACGACCCCTCTAGAGAGTAGTTGCTGGCAACTCCTTTGGAGGGTGGTGGGTGACAGCGCTGACCACCCCTCTACAGAGTGGTGAGTGACAGGGCTGACTACCCCTCTAGAAGTGGTGGGTGACAGGGCTGTCGACCCCTCTAGAGAGTGGTGGCTGACAGGGCTGACTACCCCTCTAGAGAGTGGTGGGTGACAGGGCCACAGACAAGTAACACATGTTACTTGTCTGTGACAGGGCTGACGACACATCTTACAGACTACAGTGAAGCTCAAGCTCTAGTATTCTTTCCCTTATAGAGAGAGTACATACTCTGATACTGGGGTTCTGGGCTGGGTTCCTAATATGTAAAAACACTGTCATTTAGTACATAATTACACAATTCTTTGCAATTTAATAATTTTTTAATATAAAGATTTATTTGCAATAGTTGTTAGAGAAATGATGATCAACTTAGGAAGTACCTGCACATGTAGGTGAGTCTAAAAAGAAGTATTATAATGAATATAATTATATTATGTGATCAGTCATATATACTGCAAATGAAACAAATAACACTGAACCGAATCTGTAAGGTACGCCGTGACGGGGCGCCCTCAACCATCGGCCAACCCCTAACCCCGGTGAGGGCGAAACGTTACGACGTCTCTTACACTGAACCAAAACAAGGAAGTAATGCAGTTGGGTCATCAAAATTCCCGCAAAAGACAATACAGTCCAAAGCAAAGTCTCACATATCAAAAGACACACCCTTTCTACATTTTGTACTCCACAAGAACAGTTTCTTGACGTCAGGTTTTCGTTTCATAAGCCATAAAGGTGAGGTGTTTTCAGTATTGCGTCATAAACTTTCCCTATTATTTCTGCATGACCAATTGAATGTACTATATCACCAGTGCATTGCTGTGCGTTGCTAGCTGCTTAGACCACTAACAAGAGGTTGCTGGAACAACATCGGAACGATTGTTTCTAAGATCTGTCAGTCTCGCGACAATTTTTATTTGAATATGAAGCTCAGATATCAAGTCTTCCAGTTCTTGATCCTACTTCATCTTACTGTGGCAAGTACAAGACAGTCGCGTTGCAAGATATACAACTACACTAACGTCGATTGTTCATACCGGGGACTGGAGGAAATCCCAGACAATTTACCGTCATTTACTACAGATCTGTTTTTGTCAGGTAATCAAATTTCATCCTTACCCGTTGAGGTATTTAGACATCTTGGACAACTACAACTACTGAATATTGACTCCAATGAAATCAATTCCATACCAGAACAATTTTTTTCTCTTCTACGGAAATTACGGAATTTGTACATCGCACGAAATGAACTCCATACAATCCCAGATGGTATATTTTATCCACTTAGAAACCTGCTGTTATTGGATCTCACTCGTAACAGACTTACTACATTATCATCATCATCATCATTTCAAGGACTGATAAACCTTCAGGAATTACGTTTAAGAGGTAACCAAATAAATCACCTCTCAGACGATGCATTCAAAGACTTGAAGAAGCTGAAAATACTAGACTTAAGCAGCAATAACTTGTTCCAGTTTCCCAACAAACCTTTCCAACTACTCACAAACATTGAGACGATCGACTTCTCAGAAAACCATCTCAATAGTTCCAGTAGTAACATAAACCTGGAAAAACTGTCAACAGTTCGACGACTTTTACTTTCCAGATGCAACATTCAAGACTATACCATACGAAACATAAAACTACCAGACACTAAATTACAACATTTGGATATCTCCAGTAATAATCTAAAATGCTCAACTCTAGGTACATTTAAAACTTTAAGAAATGTTTCACAGATAGACTTTGGTTATAACAGACTTCATGGCACCTGCTTGCAGAGATTACTAACAGATTTGGAACATTCACACCTGAGAGTTCTGGAACTTTCTCGTATAGTCCGATACTCAAAAGCAAACTTCACAGAGGTGAAAGAAACATATATAGAAAAATTAGATTTGTCATCCAGTGTGTTATTTATGATTCCCGATAATGGTTTCCAATGGGTGCCACATTTAAAAATATTAGATTTAAGTCGTAATCGTTTTGAAAGTATGCCACAAAATGCCTTAATCGAGTTGGATTCTTTGACCGAGTTAGACTTGTCACACAACTTTTTATCTAAAATTGAATCAATGACTTTCACTTCCTTAAATAGTCTTGAAACTTTGGATTTGTCTTTTAATTCAATCAAAAGAATTTCAGACGAAGGATTTACATCTCTAAGATCCTTACAGTCACTTTTCTTAGAAGGAAATGACTTGCTGATAAACATTAACCCTCCACAACATCTATTCAAGAGTCTTCTAAATCTAACAGAACTATCAACGCCTGCATATGAGTTTAACTATTTTCATGTTGAAGACCTCCCATCTCTTCAACATTTGACGGTTAGTAATATTGGCAACAGTCACTTACGAGGAAGTGTTACTATGCATTCATCAATGAAATATCTCTCTCAACTTCAGACACTGACATTGAATGGAGTATCTCTTTATATTCACCAGGATCTTCTTCTCACTCCATTTACAAAATTAACCAAGTTAACATTAATCAATATTGATATTCCTGATTTAGATTCATACGTCAAAAATGAATCTTTCTTTAGAGTATTTCCAAATGTAAAAGATCTCGATCTATTTCATGTGCATAACATAGAAAACATGGCTATTTTTTCAGAAACTTTAACAGAATTGGAAACGCTAGCTTTAGCCGACACAAAAATAAACAATATCGATACAAAAGCTCTGAGAGTTTTTACAAATTTAACGTTCCTTCGTATTGAAGAAAGTTTTGATTGTTCAAAGTGTAATATGAAAGCTTTTGTAGACTGGATCGAAACAGACAGAAAGGTTTTACTAGGACTACTGTCTGGATGTGCCACACCACCAGAAATGAAGGATGTCTCAATTTATACCCTAGAATTTGGATTGGAATGTAACCTTGCATTTATGATTTCAGCACCGATTACTTGTATTTTGGTCTTTCCAGCAATTTGTATCGGATTGTGTATTCATTTTCGTTGGTATATACGCTATTGTTGTTTCCTCGTCAAACTAAAGCGTGGTGGTTATCAACTTCAAGTCAATGATGAAGAGCAGCCATTGAATATCAGATACGATGCATTTGTTTGTTACAATGAAAATGACAGAGATTGGGTCATGCAGCAATTACTTCCTCATTTGGAAAATATTGATCCACCTAATTTCAAACTCTGTTTACATGAACGTGATTTTATGCCAGGTATTGATATTTTTGACAACATTCTTGAAAGTATAGAGACTAGTCACAAAACTATGTTGATACTGTCACCTGGCTTTGCACAAAGTGAGTGGTGTTATTTTGAGATGAGAATGGCTCAGGATTATTTATTTCGACAGAAGCGAGATCTTCTCATTCTGGTATCATTGCACAGAATTCCTGATGATGTAATGCCACGAATTTTACGAAAGATGTTACTGACCCAGAAATATATCAAATGGACTGAAAATGAAGTTGGTCAGAGACTTTTCTGGGAGAAATTAAAAGTTGCATTGAGATCTGACAACAGAGTCAACAGGTTGGCGAATATATAAGATTCCTGTATTTTTCATTGCACTACAATTTAACTCAAATTTTCTAAATGAACTTATCTGTTGGACAGGTGATAGCTCATGTTGAACATTTTAAACAAGAACTCCTATACCTAGCATGGACCAACATGTGGATAAACATTTTTAAAAACTCATGCCATTGGCGCTATTTTACAAATATTTACTTGCAATAGCTGTTAGAGAAATGACGACCAACTGAGGAAGTACATGCACAAGTGGGTCAGTCTAAAAAGAAGAAGTGTAACTATAAGGATATTATTCACAATGTTATATGGTCGGCCATTTATATTGCAAATGGAACAAATAACACGGAACTGAAACAATGAAATAATGCAGGTATTCAAAACTAGTCAAAAGTAAAGTCTTTACATGTCAAAAGGCAACCCTTCTACATTCTGTTCTCCAAAGAACAATTTCTTGACGTCAGGTATTTTCATATGGTGTGAAGGTGACTGGGTATAGTTTCACTTCCCTATTACCGCTGCATGACAAGTTGAAGGTACACATCACCAGTGCATTGTTGTGCTTTGCTGGAACAACATCAGAAAAATTGTCCTACATTCTATATCAGTCTCGCAACATTTACTGTTGGGAGTATGAAGTTCAGATATCAAGTCTTCCAGTTCTTGGTCCTACTTCATCTTACTGTGGCAAGTACAAGACAGTCGCGTTGCAAGATATACAACTACACTAACGTCGATTGTTCATACCGGGGACTGGAGGAAATCCCAGACAATTTACCGTCATTTACTACAGATCTGTTTTTGTCAGGTAATCAAATTTCATCCTTACCCGTTGAGGTATTTAGACATCTTGGACAACTACAACTACTGAATATTGACTCCAATGAAATCAATTTCATACCAGAACAATTTTTTTCTCTTCTACGGAAATTACGGAATTTGTACATCGCACAAAATGAACTCCCTACAATCCCAGATGGTATATTTTATCCACTTAGAAACCTGCTGTTATTGGATCTCACGGATAACAGACTTACTACATTATCGTCATCATCATTTCAAGGACTGATAAATCTTCAGGTATTACATTTAGGAGGTAATCAAATAAATCACCTCTCAGACGATGCATTCAAAGACTTGAAGAAGCTGAAAATACTAGACTTAAGCAGCAACAACTTGTTCCAGTTTCCCAACAAACCTTTCCAACTACTCACAAACATTGAGACGATCGACTTCTCAGAAAACCATCTCAATAGTTCCAGTAGTAACATAAACCTGGAAAAACTGTCAACACTTCGACGACTTTTACTTTCCAGATGCAACATACAAGACTATACCATACGAAACATAAAACTACCAGACACTAAATTACAACATTTGGATATCTCCAGTAATAATCTAAAATGCTCAACTCTAGGTACATTTAAAACTTTAAGAAATGTTTCACAGATAGACTTTGGTTATAACAGACTTCATGGCACCTGCTTGCAGAGATTACTAACAGATTTGGAACATTCACACCTGAGAGTTCTGGAACTTTCTCGTATAGTCCGATACTCAAAAGCAAACTTCACAGAGGTGAAAGAAACATATATAGAAAAATTAGATTTGTCATCCAGTGTGTTATTTATGATTCCCGATAATGGTTTCCAATGGGTGCCACATTTAAAAATATTAGATTTAAGTCGTAATCGTTTTGAAAGTATGCCACAAAATGCCTTAATCGAGTTGGATTCTTTGACCGAGTTAGACTTGTCACACAACTTTTTATCTAAAATTGAATCAATGACTTTCACTTCCTTAAATAGTCTTGAAACTTTGGATTTGTCTTTTAATTCAATCAAAAGAATTTCAGACGAAGGATTTACATCTCTAAGATCCTTACAGTCACTTTTCTTAGAAGGAAATGACTTGCTGATAAACATTAACCCTCCACAACATCTATTCAAGAGTCTTCTAAATCTAACAGAACTATCAACGCCTGCATATGAGTTTAACTATTTTCATGTTGAAGACCTCCCATCTCTTCAACATTTGACGGTTAGTAATATTGGCAACAGTCACTTACGAGGAAGTGTTACTATGCATTCATCAATGAAATATCTCTCTCAACTTCAGACACTGACATTGAATGGAGTATCTCTTTATATTCACCAGGATCTTCTTCTCACTCCATTTACAAAATTAACCAAGTTAACATTAATCAATATTGATATTCCTGATTTAGATTCATACGTCAAAAATGAATCTTTCTTTAGAGTATTTCCAAATGTAAAAGATCTCGATCTATTTCATGTGCATAACATAGAAAACATGGCTATTTTTTCAGAAACTTTAACAGAATTGGAAACGCTAGCTTTAGCCGACACAAAAATAAACAATATCGATACAAAAGCTCTGAGAGTTTTTACAAATTTAACGTTCCTTCGTATTGAAGAAAGTTTTGATTGTTCAAAGTGTAATATGAAAGCTTTTGTAGACTGGATCGAAACAGACAGAAAGGTTTTACTAGGACTACTGTCTGGATGTGCCACACCACCAGAAATGAAGGATGTCTCAATTTATACCCTAGAATTTGGATTGGAATGTAACCTTGCATTTATGATTTCAGCACCGATTACTTGTATTTTGGTCTTTCCAGCAATTTGTATCGGATTGTGTATTCATTTTCGTTGGTATATACGCTATTGTTGTTTCCTCGTCAAACTAAAGCGTGGTGGTTATCAACTTCAAGTCAATGATGAGGAGCAGCCATTGAATATCAGATACGATGCATTTGTTTGTTACAATGAAAATGACAGAGATTGGGTCATGCAGCAATTACTTCCTCATTTGGAAAATATTGATCCACCTAATTTCAAACTATGTTTACATGAACGTGATTTTATGCCAGGTATTGATATTTTTGACAACATTCTTGAAAGTATAGAGACTAGTCACAAAACTATGTTGATACTGTCACCTGGCTTTGCACAAAGTGAGTGGTGTTATTTTGAGATGAGAATGGCTCAGGATTATTTATTTCGACAGAAGCGAGATCTTCTCATTCTGGTATCATTGCACAGAATTCCTGATGATGTAATGCCACGAATTTTACGAAAGATGTTACTGACCCAGAAATATATCAAATGGACTGAAAATGAAGTTGGTCAGAGACTTTTCTGGGAGAAATTAAAAGTTGCATTGAGATCTGACAACAGAGTCAACAGGTTGGCGAATATATAAGATTCCTGTATTTTTCATTGCACTACAATTTAACTCAAATTTTCTAAATGAACTTATCTGTTGGACAGGTGATAGCTCATGTTGAACATTTTAAACAAGAACTCCTATACCTAGCATGGACCAACATGTGGATAAACATTTTTAAAAACTCATGCCATTGGCGCTATTTTACAAATATTTACTTGCAATAGCTGTTAGAGAAATGACGACCAACTGAGGAAGTACATGCACAAGTGGGTCAGTCTAAAAAGAAGAAGTGTAACTATAAGGATATTATTCACAATGTTATATGGTCGGCCATTTATATTGCAAATGGAACAAATAACACGGAACTGAAACAATGAAATAATGCAGGTATTCAAAACTAGTCAAAAGTAAAGTCTTTACATGTCAAAAGGCAACCCTTCTACATTCTGTTCTCCAAAGAACAATTTCTTGACGTCAGGTATTTTCATATGGTGTGAAGGTGACTGGGTATAGTTTCACTTCCCTATTACCGCTGCATGACAAGTTGAAGGTACACATCACCAGTGCATTGTTGTGCTTTGCTGGAACAACATCAGAAAAATTGTCCTACATTCTATATCAGTCTCGCAACATTTACTGTTGGGAGTATGAAGTTCAGATATCAAGTCTTCCAGTTCTTGGTCCTACTTCATCTTACTGTGGCAAGTACAAGACAGTCGCGTTGCAAGATATACAACTACACTAACGTCGATTGTTCATACCGGGGACTGGAGGAAATCCCAGACAATTTACCCTCATTTACTACAGATCTGTTTTTGTCAGGTAATCAAATTTCATCCTTACCCGTTGAGGTATTTAGACATCTTGGACAACTACAACTACTGAATATTGACTCCAATGAAATCAATTTCATACCAGAACAATTTTTTTCTCTTCTACGGAAATTACGGAATTTGTACATCGCACAAAATGAACTCCCTACAATCCCAGATGGTATATTTTATCCACTTAGAAACCTGCTGTTATTGGATCTCACGGATAACAGACTTACTACATTATCGTCATCATCATTTCAAGGACTGATAAATCTTCAGGTATTACATTTAGGAGGTAATCAAATAAATCACCTCTCAGACGATGCATTCAAAGACCTGAAGAAGCTGAAAATACTATACTTACGCAGCAACAACTTGTTCCAGTTTCCCAACAAACCTCTCCAACTCCTCACAAACATTGAGACGATCGACTTCTCAGAAAACCATCTGAATAGTTCCCGTAGTAACATAAACCTGGAAAAACTGTCTACACTTCGACGACTCTTACTTTCCGGGTGCAACATACAAGACTATACCATACGAAACATAAAACTACCAGACACTAAATTACAACATTTGGATATCTCCAGTAATAATCTACAGTGCTCAAGTCCAGGTACATTTATAACTTTAAGAAATGTTTCACAGATAGATTTAGGTTCAAATAGGCTGCACGGCACCTGCTTGCAGAGACTATTAACAGATTTGGAACATTCACAGCTAAGAGTTCTGGAACTTTCTCGTATAGTCCGATACTCAAAAGCAAACTTCACAGCGGTGAAAAAAACATGTATAGAAAAATTAGATTTGTCATTCAGTATGTTATTTATGATTCCTGATAATGGTTTCCAATGGTTACCACATTTAAAAATATTAGATTTAAGTCATAATCGTTTTGAAATTGTGCCTCGAAATGCTTTAATCCAGTTGGATTCTTTGACCGAGTTATACTTGTCCCGCAACTTTTTATCTAAAATTGAACCAGTGACTTTCACTTCCTTAAATAGTCTTGAAACTTTGGATTTGTCTTTTAATTCAATCAAAAGAATTTCAGATGAAGGATTTACATCTCTAAGATCCTTACAGTCACTTTTCTTAGAAGGAAATGACTTGCTGATAAACATTTACCCTCCACAACATATATTCAAGAGTCTTCTAAATCTAACAGAACTATCAACGCCTTCATATGAGTTTGACTATTTTCATGTTGAAGACCTCCCATCACTTCAACATTTGACGGTTAGTGATTTTGGCAACAGTCACTTTCCCGGAAGTGTTACTTTGCATTCATCATTGAAAAATCTCTATCAACTTCAGACACTGACATTGAATGGAATATCTCTTTATACTCATCAAGATCTTCTTCTCACTCCATTTACAAAATTAACCAAGTTAACATTAATCAATGTTGATTTTCCTGATTTAGATTCATACGTCAAAAATGAATCTTTCTTTAGAGTATTTCCAAATGTAAAAGATCTCGCTCTATTTCATTACATGGAAATAGAAAACATGGCTATTTTTTCAGAAACTTTAACAGAATTGGAAACGCTAACTATAGCCTACACAAAAATAAACAGTATCGATATAAAAGCACTGAGGGCATTTACAAATTTAACGTTCCTTCGTATTATTGAAGAAAATGTTTTGGATTGTTCAAAGTGTAATATGAAAGGTTTTGTAGACTGGATTGAAACAGACAGAAAGGTTTTACTAGGACTACTGTCTGGATGTGCCACACCACCAGAAATGAAGGATGTTTCAATTTATACCCTAGAATTTGGATTGAAATGTAATCTTGCATTTATGATTTCAGTACCCATTACTTGTATTTTTGCCTTTTCAGCAATTTGTATTGGACTTTGTGTTCGTTTTCGATGGTATATACGCTATGGTTGTTTCCTCGTCAAACTAAAGCGTGGTGGTTATCAACTCCAAGTCAATGATGAGGAGCAGCCATTGAATATCAGATACGATGCATTTGTTTGTTACAATGAAAACGACAGAGGATGGGTCATGCAGCAATTACTTCCTCATTTGGAAAATATTGATCCACCAAATTTCAAACTCTGTTTACATGAACGTGATTTTATGCCAGGTATTGATATTTTTGACAACATTCTTGAAAGTATAGAGACTAGTCACAAAACTATGTTGATACTGTCACCTGGCTTTGCACAAAGTGAGTGGTGTTATTTTGAGATGAGAATGGCTCAGGATTATTTATTTCGACAGAAGCGAGATCTTCTCATTCTGGTATCGTTACACAAAATTCCTGATGATGTAATGCCACGAATTTTACGAAAGATGTTACTGACCCAGAAATATATCAAATGGACTGAAAATGAAGTTGGTCAGAGACTTTTCTGGGAGAAATTAAAAGTTGCATTGAGATCAGACAATAGAGTCAACAGGATGGCGAATATATAAGATTCCTGTATTTTTCATTTCACTACAATTTAACTCAAATTTTCTAAATGAACTTATCTGTTGGACAGGTGATAGCTCATGTTGAACATTTTAAACAAGAACTAAAAACTCGCTTTGTAAACAATATCATAACATATGTTACCATGTGCGTTTTACTAAGTTGTCATTTCAGTCAGTCAGTTTGTTGTTTTTAGTTCCATTAGTTTGATTGATTTACCATTGTGTGTACAATACTTTTGACGATAGAAAAGCCACTTTAGAATTACTTTAATTAAACATATTAATTAGGTTTTTGTGTTTTGTTTTTATATTATTTTTGTATGCTTAGCCTAACTTGTACATTTGCATATTTTATCTGTTGTTTTTATCATTGCATATCACCTCTGAGCAATGTTAGTAGAAATATTGCATATTGTAAGTTTTCTGTTTTACAATACATGTAATTCATAGGGTTATAACACAAGGAATGTATATTTAAACCAACACAACATTAACTTTTAAAGAGAACTGGGGAGATGCACAAAAGCAAGATTTGAAGGGTGACATATTTTCAAATTATTGTTTCCCAACAATAAATAAAGTTTACTTCATCAATCCATACATTTTTTGAAAGGGTTTTCTCTCCTCTATAATGCTATTGTGTTTTCTATCGTCAGTGGCTGAAAGTGAGAGTGTGTTTCAGGTATGAATAGAAGTGTCTTGATTATCTCAAGGGCGCCAATATAACTGCTTCGACCAGAAGAGACCACCTGTCAACCGATTTTCAATTTCTTTAGTGCTTTAGAATGTTCACTTCACTCATAACTAGAGCGTGTCTCACTTTTCATCTGCCACCCGTCTATGAAAACATCAACGATATTTTAGTTTAAGGGACTGGTCATAAATTACAAGGGGGGGAAAAGGGTTTTTGGGAGGAGGGTCACCATTTTTCATGCAAGTATTTGGAGAGGGTCATCATTTTTGTGCAATATTTTTGGTTACAGATATTCCAATGACCAAGGAGATGGAGGGGTAGCAATTTTAGTGCAAGGTCTTGGGGAGGATTAATTTATTTTTTTCACGTTTCAGAACCCCCCCCCTCCCCCCCCCCCACACACACACACATAATTTGTGTCCAGTCCCTAGCGACTATTTTTATAAATCAAGTATATGCATGTACAGGTACTAGTTTGGGCTAGAATAAGGGCTGGGATTGGGAAACTAAACTTGACTCCCTAATTTTATACAAATTTGTACCATCCCTGACTTACACCGTCTATATGTACCGATATTAAAACAATCTGAGTACAATCTGATGTAGTGGTTGGCTAGTTGTTCAGCAACACCTTTACCCTTACTTTCCCTTGAATCTTGGTTTGTTCTGTTATGCTCATGTTTTTGACCGAAATATGACTGTGTAATGCAAAGGACATTTCAAGCACAATTAGAAAATTGTATGTATAATTGGATTGTATATATGCTGTACATGAAGAATCCATTTTCAATTTTGGTAGCTTGGTGTAAGCATGGAAATATAACCATGGTTATTTTCAATTTGGTTGCTTGGTGTAAGCATAGAAATATAATCATGGTTATTTTCAATTTTGGTAGCTTGGTGTAAGCATGGAAATATAACCATTGGGTAAACTTCAACAGCCTATATACATGTGTATACGCTTACACCAGGTAAACAAAATTGAAAAGGTTCCTTGCATTGTATGCATTCATGTGATCTTATTAAAAGTGTGTGTGGGGGGGTGGGGGGGTGGGGGTGGTTGAATACATAATTAGTCACACGATAAACCTAAACACTAGCTTCTTGAGATTGAGTACAAAAGCATTCACTGAATGACAAGTAAAAAACAAGATTGATAGAAGAGTTGTTTTATTGATAAAATGCATGCTTTTTCATTTCTATGTACTGTACAAATCTTAGATGATGACAAATATTCTTTAAAGTGGCACAGTACTAGTCTACCTGTCATTCTCATTTTTGATGAGTCAATGTCCAAATGCAAATACATAATACACACTAAAACTTACATTTAAAAACAAACCATGAGTTAAAGAAATATTTACATATGTGTAAAGTGTCTTGGAAACAAATAGTGAGTTTTTTTAATTGGTAACCAAAATATTCTGTCATCATGACATTTATTTCAGATAAGAATTTCTGATGATATCTCTACTTCTTGATATCTAAATGATTCAACGTGTTTTAGTGTTTGGGAAAAAATATAGTTATAGTTAAATGTGAAACAAAATTATTCACGGTAAACCACAAAGTTACAGACTGTGCCCCTTTAATATACAATACTTTTTCATTGTGTTCGACCAGACCTAAAATCAGTACTTTCTTCATGTTGTGATTACTACAGTACAAAATTAATTTACTACATGTATTAATTTCTCTAAAATAAATGTATACAATGTACAAATAAATTATATTTCAACAGAATTTTCCTATTGAGAGTTGACTTGCTGTATTAATAAGGGATTTTACATCTTGTAGCAGATCTCACGAGATATGCAAATATGCCTAGCAACAGCGGTTGTCAAACATGTGATCGGAGTCAAGCTTTCGCCATGGCTATGTGCAATGACATTGAGAATAGTGTTACTAAGCATTTCACATTTTCAGCTTGCCCACCCTCACGTGGTTGCTATGGAAGAATTGGCTCACACAGTATCTCGTGAAATCTGCCGCGAGATGAAAAATGGCTTATTCATACACATACATAGAACATTCGATAACAAATAAAATTAATTAGAAATTGATCAAGAATGCCTTTGTTGTGTAAAAGTTATTGATTACACATGTAGATGACACGTACAAGTAAAACGTTCTTAGGGTCAATAGACCTGTTGCAAGTTCCAAAATGTATCACATGTCTGCCTGTACAACAGTATTTATTCTGAATATGCATGGGTGTTTGCATGCACCACTCCAGAGGATGTTGTCACCTTCCCTTCCCCACGGTTTACCAGTAAAATCCTTATCTGCCATTGATAGCGTTTAGTCTTTGTTCTATAAATTCACTCACATTTTAAGAGGTCAAAATGTCTTTCCATCACTTCACAATGGAAATGTCATTTCAAAAGCAGTAAAGATAAAAGGTATGTAAACATAACAACATACATGATGTCGGCTCACGCAATGCATCTTGGAACTGGCAAATCAACTATACGCCAACACAGACACTCACTGAAATTCTTGTGGTGGCTTGTAGTAGGTTACATAAATGTCAAAATGAGTGATAGTGATGTCTTGGTGATGCAAATATAATCACCTTGTTAGTAAGAGTGTAAACAATGGAAGTCTCTAAAAATGTGCATGTGAAGTCTCCACAAATAAAACACTTGATAGGTTCTTCTGATAGACTGAACCATTGTTTTGTGACAAAGTGAGTGTAATAATATCAATGTCCATTGATAGATTATCAATAACAGTTTTAGTTTGTTTACATCTTTAGTTGGTCAAAAATGACCTCAATATGGTAATGGGTTTACATTTTTCTAAAAAATCTTTGTAGAATGTGATCCAGACAAAGGACTATGATCACATACAAACCTTTGAGTTGAGGTTTGCTCATGCAAACTGAGAAATGTCTGGGTGACGGCAGAGAACCCTCCCATTACTGTCTGTGGTCTATGGTCAAAATGGCTGATACACACAACTACTTGACCAATCACGTTCTTCTGTTTGGGTGCAGTTTAAGCAAGCAATTAATTACTATAATTCCTACTAAAGGTCTACTAAAGGAAATACGAGTGACATAAGGGGCCTTGTCACCATGAGTAGAAGATGAGCAGTGACAAATTTTTTATGTCAGCAGTAACTTTTGGCAAAATGAAGAAAAATTGGTGGATAATATAACAATACCTGCACAAAAAGAATAAGGAAATTATGGTAATTCTGAACGTTTTCACTCAAATTCTAACATTATAAGGCAATGACGTAGATGTGCGTTAAATGTTGAATGACCAGGGTATAAATCCTGTATTTTCTGGTCAAACAGATACAACTTGGTGTATCAATCCCAAGCTAAAACTTGATAGAATCCATGTTTCATTATGTCAATCACCAGCTAGAACACGTTACCAATGTTTTGTTACACTTTGTCTAGCCAAATAGTTATGTCAATGCCCAGCTAGAACTAGAGTACGCCAATGTGAAACCCTATTAGAGAAGAATCCCATTTCTTCAAAGCATGTGCAATTTCACTTGATCAATGACCAATGATTGTGAACAATACAGGCACCACATGATTGTTTGCTCTCATCATGGTTTTTCATATCCAACAGTAACCTATTTGAGGGAACCTTTCTGAAGGCTCCACGTTATGTTACTCTATCCATATTGAGTTGTACAAGTCTGCAGACATCAGACAGGAAGAACAGTGCCCTCACAGTCAATTGTACAAAGGACTATTGTAAGAGTTCCCACAGTAATCCCCACCCCACCATGCTGGCCATGTACAGTTCACTAGTTAGCATGGTCACAGCATGTGATATCTCTATTGAGAAAGGTACAACATGAACTCAGCCATACCAAAGTACATATATACTGGTATGCAATGTATAAATGTACATTATACAAATGAGCTACTGTGCGACGAGTCCACATGGGACCTTTGATGTTATTCTGCGGCACAAACGTCTACCACAGTTACGCCAATATTACTCAGACCAAAGGCACGTGCATTATATTGACACACCCAACGATCTTCAGAAGGCTGGTATTCTAATACTTGGGTCAACCGCCCCATATCCCTTTGTGCTGCAAGTATGTAGATAACGTCATTCAAAACTGCACATTTTACGTTTCGCAGTTTCCATGGCAACTTGGCAACCATCTTCCATTGGTTTTGTCTTGGATCGTAACACTCAACAGTGTCATGTGTACCATTTTCATCGTAGCCACCAATAGCATACATCAATCCTTTAGCGACAGCCAAACCAAGCCCTCGTCTTGCACAATTCATTGGTGCAATTTCAGCCCATCGGTTGTTCATCAGTATGTTTGGACCACTGTAGAATTTTTCACAGCTTTTCAATGGTCTACCATTGCTTCCACCTCCAGCCCCACCACCACACACATACAGCCAACCATTGCATTCAACCATGGCATGGTCATATCGAGCATAGAACATTGGTTGTTTAGAAAACCATCTATCTTTCAGTGGTTCATACACATCAGTACACTTCTGGGCTGAACTACCTGTAGAGATTAAGAAAATATCTGTTACTCCATGAATCTATGAATACTCACCCATGCAATGATACTGTTTGATGCCATGAGCAGCGTGTTCTCAATGCTAATTTCATGCACCACAGATATACACACATTCCTTGTGAGGCATCAAAATCTGGTGTCCCCATGTACTACACGCATCACCTGACTCAGTATTGGCAATTGATAAGTCATTTAGATTTATAATTATTAATAGTCACTACGCAAAGAAATATCAAAAGATATCAATCGCAGGTTAATTACTACTAACTCTTTAGTCTTTACTTTATGTGAAAGAATGTGATTACTTGAAAGCATTATCAA
The DNA here is from genome assembly GCF_964340395.1 of Glandiceps talaboti. NCBI lineage: Eukaryota > Metazoa > Hemichordata > Enteropneusta > Spengelidae > Glandiceps > Glandiceps talaboti. Next base: position 13,137,222 of record NC_135564.1, on the reverse strand, counting down.
GTTATTAAGGTGACATTTTCTGAGTGTTGGTTGGAATTGCCCAGCATTAAATTGCCCACCTTTTGGAAGTATATTGTGACAAATTTTTACAAAGAATGGAACTCCAGTGTAAATCTGTACAACTTACCATGGTTGGTTGTACCACCAGTTATATACAGCTTTCCTTTACAGGCAGCAGCAGCTAGACAATCTCTGGGTACTTCCAGTTTCTGACTCAGACTACTGTAACTTTGAGTTGTGATGTTGTAACAATCAACACGATTCAATGGAAACAGATACGACCCTCCTACAATGTAGATGATGTTGTTGATACAAGCTACGGCATAATCACGTCGCTTCTCTGGCATGGAATTGATAACTTTCCAATGACATCGTGTAGCGCTACAGCCCGGATTAGTCAATGGTGTATCTACACTGAACAGTTGACACAGATCTTGTTCTGAGCCACCGAACACCGCCACCTGCCAGTCGTGCTTCTTTGCTCTTGGTCGTATGTCTTGTGTGCTGATCTTCTCAAGTTTGTCTTTATCAAGGAGGTGATGTTTCATCCCATTCACTAACATCTTAAGACATTTAGTGTCATCTTGCATGGTTTCTTCTTCCTCCACTACAGTGCTGAGGTAACTCTTGGTGATTAGAGGGAACCGAATCTTCTCAAAAATTAATGTACGTAGCGGCATGCGTTCATCTTTCTTGTGCTTGATCCAGCGCACTGCTGCGTCAAATACCTCATCTTCACACCGAACGACTAAATCATCCTTTGATAGATATTCTGTCACCTGATCAAGGCTGAGCTCAAGGAATTCCTCACATTTGCAAACTTCAGTGAAATGTTCATAGGAATAGTTTGTGGCTTCTTGAAGGAGCTCAGCACAATTCAAGAAGTTTGCAAAATCTCGGATCCCTAATGTGTTGTCTGGACTCAGTTCCTTGACTAAAAATTTACTGCATTGTTCTTTTACATCTATGATTTGGTAGCGATTGGCTGCAGACATAATACTCTGCACGTTATCAGAGGTCAGGGCAACATCACCTGTATAGGCAAAGTCCACAAGGATATTCATGGTAGCTAATTCAACTTCTTTGAGTTCCACTTTCGCGGTTTGTGCTTCGACATACTTCGAAGTAAACATTGCATGAAAGAAAGCACTGCATGCAGACAAAACTAGTCTGTGCGCTGGAACAGTCTTTCCTTCGACCATCAATTCCACGTCACACAGCTGTTGGTTTTTTCTCATCGCATTCATTGAATTTAAAAACTGTGCTTGCCTCTTCATTGATGCGGTACAAATCGCCGGGTTACTGGAAACTGTCTCTTCTACTGGCTCCTCTTTAACCAGTGATGGCGACAATATCGGCATTGCATTATCGAAACGCCTAATTGCTCCACTGAACCCCGGAAACATCGTGACCACGTCAGATTGTTTTCAACAAATCATAAACAAACTCCTCTCTACACAAACATAAACAATTTACCTTACGAAGGGAATACATACATCATATTCCTTGTCAAACGTAGTGTAGCGATAGTGGTTATTTTGTGGGAGGGTCTAAATCTAGAGTATCTAATGGGAAAATGCTGAGAAAATTCGAAAAATGGGATATTCAATCTGTGAAATTCCAGGGTCTACGCCATTTTTTTCTGACAGTTTTCACATGCAGGCCGTAGAGGGCGGAACACGAGGTCACAGCGAGGAAAGTATTTGGATTTATATTGCATTGACATCTTCAGATTCGTCATCCGGAAAAAAACAACAGAAAAACACAAAAGAAAAGCAGATATTTATTTATCCTTTAAAGCAGGCGCTTAATGGCTGTTTAAATCTACGAAATAAATAATGGAATAAAAATAGAAGAAAAAGTTAGAAGTTACAAGGATTGTCTTTTAATAGTCAAGAATATTTTCTTTAGATCCTGGAGTGGAATATTTTAGATATTTTTGTTGTGTCAGCTGGAAAAAAAAAAGCTATAACTTGTGAGAATGTGATTCCAGGGATAAGTTTAATTGTATCTAGAATTGAGGACTATTTGGCATGAAGTACAATATGGACTTAGTCGCTGAAAACCACTTAGAATATGGGTTAATCTCTTTCAGACTTTGACCATTTTTGACACCTTAGCTCTGTCGGTTCGATTGAATAGTTTGCTTTATTACGTTGACAGATCCTTCCAACATTTGTTTCCAGTTTGAGTCACATTTATGATAACACAAAGAAATTACATGTTGTTATGAATTAAATCATTTAATGTTCTACGAATAATGAAATGAATCTGTTCTGCTAGTTATAAGGTGCTGAAAGTGGTGTTTAATTGAAATACAACAGCAATTTAAAATCAATATGGTTTTTGACTGATTCATTCTAAGCCATTTCATTCGTTGGTAGACATGCAAATGCAGGTGCCACCCCCCACCCACCTACCCCTCATACGCACTTAATGCACAGACTGATGAGTGCTAAAGCAATGATTCGTTCATGCAAGTGATACAGTCTAACGCTGAATAAATAAATAAATAAATATGTATAAATACAAAACAATCTGACTATCGTTTCATATGGAGAAATTTTATTCAGTGTTCCATTAAATTTTGTAAATTGTGGAATTATGGTGAATACAATGATACACGTGAATTTGAAAGGGTACACGGGAACAGGATCTCTTGAAGCATGCGAGTCCGAGCCTGGTTTCATTTTCTCCGTCTGCTGTAACGCTTTGTGCATCGCGTATGTCTATTCCGACCGGTCCGTAGACGATTCTTCCACATTTTAAAGGAGATTCCACGGTTCCGTGTAGAAATTATGTCCTAGGAAATACAAGGAAGAAGCGTGCAGCATGTCTAAATCGGCGAAGAAGGGAGATAAAGGGTTTGAAACCCCGAGACCGTTCAGATTATAAGTATCAACCCACATTGTTTACATCGTGAATGTGTATATGTGTATCATTGTATGTGCAGTGTGCATCTGTCTGTCTGTCTGTCTGTCTGTCTGTCTGTCTGTCTGTCTGTCTGTCTGTCTGTCTGTCTGTCTGTCTGTCTGTCTTTTGTCTGTCTGTCGATCCATCCATCTATACATGTAGTGGTACGCAAATGGAGAACAGTTTCATACCTGCACCTGTTAACTTTTCAGATATATGTGTACATACAACTACATCATGCATAAATCATGTTTGATCAAGAGATAAGTCTCATATCTGATACTGCATATTGATTTTATTTTATAGACACTTCGAATATTAGAACACATGATTTTGTTCAAACATATGTAATGTATATACCACACCATGCTCACAGATGAAGGTATACTCTGTATTCTGTCTTGAGGAATAGAAGATATTTATGTCAAATTGTCCAGTCCTTGAAATAGCAGCAACTTAGTAAAGCCATTTGTCAACAGATTGTTTTTAATGTTACCTTTTTCTTTTCCTTTTCTTTACGAGCCATGAAATACTGTGCATCACTGGAGTTAACTTTCAGAGGAAGTCGATCATTGTAAGTCAATCCATCAACAGTGTCTATCAATGGTCAGTCACACTAGTATTGTCCAAATCAGTTTTGTTGCTCATTGGAATGTGCATTATGTAGATATTATGGTAAATTAAATTAAGACGATGCCTTGTGAACTGACTATGTTTGATCATGGAAGTACCACCCTTACTTCCATGGTTTGATGAAAACTTGGATGTTAAACAAGATAAAATGCCTTGGTTTCATTCATTTTACTTATCAGTACAAAGCTGACATCAATCTGAACGTAAGTGGCAGGCCTTGCTTGGCAGTTCTTTGAATTATTGTAGAACAACACAAGCAGTCTGTCTGTCTGTCTGTCTGTCTGTCTGTCTGTCTGTCTGTCTGTCTGTCTGTCTGTCTGTCTGTCTGTCTGTCTGTCTGTCTGTCTGTCTGTCTGTCTGTCTGTCTGTCTGTCTGTCTGTCTGTCAGTCAGTCTGTCTGTCTGTCTGTCTGTCTGTCTGTCTGTCTGTCTGTCTGTCTGTCTGTCTGTCTGTCTGTCTGTCTGTCTCTCTGTCTCTCTGTCTGTCTGTCTGTCTGTCTGTCTGTCTGTCTGTCTGTCTCTGTCTGTGACTAATCTGTATATGAATATTCTGTTTTTAATACTGCTGTATATTTTTATGTTCCAGGGATATGTAGAACTTCACCTAATCCCAACCAAGAGTAATCTAAATAAGATAAAGCTGAACAGTAAACAATGTAATATCCTTTACTTTACTATCTATAGCCATGTTCACATTGGGATTCTGAAACCAGTATGTTAGTGGTTTAATATTTTATGTGTGTGAAATATGAACTATTTCCATCATAGTGTATCAAGGGGCGTAAAGACCCACTTTGGATTAAGATTAAAATTTAGGCATGAAAAAGTTGTTTGGCAAAGTTGGTCTGACCATAGGCCCTCCACCAACTGTTGTTGGAGGGTCAATGGTCTGACATGGAGGTAGAATTTATAGAAAAAGTTGGTCCAGAATGAAAGAATAATCCTATTGAATCCTTATGGCTCTACTTATAAGATAAAAATGCTAGAGCCTGGGATGAAACCATGGCCTTTAAAGTTTGCTGTTTGTTTCTGACAAACAAACAAGAGTCAAGTGAATATACATCACCATATGATTTTTAACTGTGAATGTTATGTACTGGCACACTCACAGATTGTACTGGCACACTCACAGATGATACAATTTGTAATCCATTTATAATTCCTATATTTCCTTGACTACATTGTGTGTACGAATCTACAGAGTTTGTATTAATGATATCTGGGAAGCTTCATTTCTGTACAATGATCCAACTCTAGCTGTGTGTCAAAGTGATGCCAAACAGTAAGTACAAAAACCCTAACACAATGTAATGTTTCAAATGTTTCAAAAACGTTTTCATATATATGAGAATGAATGTTCATATTCTTTATTAATTTAGTTTCATGTGTTTAAAAACCTGCTAACTACAATTATAATATAATCAGTGATGTACTGTTTTGTTAATAAGCTTTTCAATAATTTGCCATGGTGGCGCTGTACTTCCTGTGTGTGTGTATCTTGGGGGTATACATGGTATAGGTTACTCAGTTAATCATAGACCACTGCTGCTTTCCTTGATGTCTGAACAATATGAAAACATCCTTGATTTACACTTCTACAGAATATCAAGGGACAAAGCCCCTGAGAAACGGTACTATGAGATGATGATACCCCCAATTTGAGCGAGGGCGCTGTATTCTTAATTTCCTGTTTGCAGTCTGCAATGGCCTATTGTGTAATTTATCCCATAGTATAGTCAGTGATTGGATAAATATGGTAAAGCAATTTTACCACTATGAATAGTTTATTAACAGAGGTACATTTAATATGATGACGATCACATGTTACATGACTCTGATGCATATTATTTCTGTTTTCTTGTTTTGTACAGACGTAATTTAAATTTCTTTTCCACCTGTCATTCTGCTGCTGTCAGTTCAGTAGATGCTGACAGTGGTAATGGTGAACTGACTATTAGAATACCACAGGAAGCAATGCATATAGTCCAAGGTAAGTAGATGAATTGGTGGGAATGATAGTCTTGTTTGTGGACATGGTAATGGGACTCAATTCTTGATATTTTAGTGGTAACATTTTTAGTCCCCCTGATTGGGAACTATTACAATGGGCTCTGTCCATCTGTGTGTCTGTCTAACTGTCTGCATGTCCATCCGTCTGTCCGAAATATGTAATTTCTCTGACACTCAATATCCGATTTCTTGCATATCACAGGCACTTTGTAGCATTTATTTGTTGCAACTAATTCTTTGAAATCATGCGACTATTCAGTCACATAGAAGTAAAGTATTTGAAGATCACTTGTTTCTTCTAGCTCCTTACTTTAGCTAACAGAAAGACATGAGAAGATGTCAATGGAAATAGTGTACCATCTCAATATAAAGAGACCTGTGTTTTCCGTGTACTAAGTAATATAGACTCTAAGCCCTCATAATTTCTGATTTCTAGGGTTGTGAAAATCATACACAGTGTTATTTCATTTTGCAAAATTAGTATCCAAATTGTCATCAGACCAATAAATTCTCATTCTAACCAGCAACTATAAAGAAGGGGATATGAGTATGTCTCGCAGACCTCTTGTGAATTAACAGACATTACAATTTGGGGTTTTTTCTGTAGAGTTGAAAACTCTGAGAGTCAGCATAGAGTTTTCTCTAGAGACACCACATGGAGGGATACAGTTTGTTGTACCAGAATTAGATGGCACCATGTCGGAGGTGAGATTTGACTGAATTTGTTTAAAAAAATCAAAAACACTTTTATGACAAAACTAATTCTTCAGCAAGGAGAACAATGTGGTTTAACCACCACCCAGTGTTGAGGAACAAGAAAATGTTTTGGATTTTGGCACAGTAAACGTAGCTGATTGATGGATTGATGGATGAAAGAATGCAATGTACATAGATATAGAGTTCAACCACAGAAAGATTTATTGATAAAAGTAATCCATAAGAAGTTTGTCATATTTATATAATAATGACATGTATGCTAAAGAAGTTCTTGTTTGTCATCTATATTCATAATTATCAAAATTCACCAGGTAAAAAAAATATAAAAGAAAGTTCAATCATATATTTGATTTATATGAAATAATGTGACTGATAAGAAGCACATTATTAAAGTCATAATTTATGGCGTCAGTTGGTACTGACCAGTGCTGGCCATCATAAGGACAAGGGACCCTGATTTAACTATAAGTACTGATGTATAAGAAAGGGTAGTATTTGTGTTTTATTACCCCGGTAGTTGAGCCTTCCGTTTTCTAAGATAGACACAAACTAAAACTATTGCAACAACATGTTGATAAATAACAGTGATAAGCTATTGAATGGATGTTGGTTTAATAATAGTCTCAGTAGGAGGGGGGGGGGGGGGGGCATCTCTGAAAACTAGTTTATTTAGAGTTACATGAACTTGCAGTGCTGTTTTGGGACTTCCGATGTTTACACTATCTTGATCACAGGGTGATTAGAATCACACAACAGAGGGACTGCAATCACTAATTTGTGTAATCTACCACATTGAGGAACAATAGATTTAATTTGCATCTATCTTTATAGTAAAGCGAAGGCTGGATTACCAGAGTCATAATGTGTATCCTCTAACTTTGTTTGTTATGACAGAAATCAGCTCACATGTTCACCTATGGATATGAGAACTCAGCCCGTCTCTGGTTTCCTTGCATTGACTCATATTCTGAACCCTGTACTTGGAAACTAGAATTCACCGTAGATGCTACAATGACTGCTGTATCTTGTGGTGATCTTATTGAGACTGTTTATACACCTGATATGAGAAAAAAGACATTTCACTATGTGTTAAATATACCAACAGCTGCACCAAATATAGGACTGGCTGTAGGGTAAGTTTAGTCTACTTGTTCTAGACATAGCTACTTATTTGCAAGTACATTTTAACATAATCCTTATTGCTGATTTCTAGAAAGTGCCAAGATTGAAATTTGAAGAAAAAGTGAAATTAATGGCTGTGAAAATATAGAAAGTGAATTATGTAATTTCAGTTATTTTGTGATGATCACATATTACTTTACCTGCCACATTAGACATTCCAGATGTAAATTGACTGTAAAACACTGTTACTCAGACACTGTAACCATTCATGGCTGAATACTGAAACCTGAAAATTTTTGCTAAGACTTATTTTCGCTAATTTCCGTAGAAAACAAAAACATCAAAATAAGGAGTGACTAAAATGCCTTCTTGCACATGAACACAATGTACCAGTCTGGTATAAATGAGAGAAAATTGGTCTTTGAGAACTTGCTGAAGACTGTAAAATCACAAAATTTTCTAGTTTCAAAATATCTAGGTTTACAGTATACTAAGTTTAAAGTGGAGTGTCGGGTATAAAAGGCCCCCTAACTTCGCAGGGGTTATTGTCAAATTTGAATGCAGACTGTTAATAACAACGTGCACATACATACTGTTCAAGTTGTAGATTATATGTACAATTAACAATAAAAATCTCTGTAACATAAATGGTTGCTTTTTCTTACCTTGTCTTTTTTACCTTACTTTGCAGACCGTTTGAAATCTTTGTAGATCCCTTCATGAATGAAGTCACACATTTCTGTTTACCACAGTTATTACCAGTGTTAAAACACTCTGCAGACCGACTACATCAGGTAGGCAGACATTTTGTAATTTTGAAAATTGAAGAAATGAAAACAAATTGAATACGTTTGAATATTTTCATTCACCATGTAAAGTTCTCAACAAAATTCCATATGAAGATGGCTGCCAGTCATCAAAATATTTGGAGTATTTTATGTATTTTTACTGCACTGTTGGTTGATGAAATTAACTTTTTTGGATAACACACGAAAATAGAATGTTCTTTATATGTTGCTGTACATCAGATAACAAAAAAAGAAAGAGATTGGAATTTGAAGGCTGCAGGTTTTAGCCTCACCACAGCCATTTATGTCGACACTGTACACGTCTATGTGGTGCATGAAACCATAGTGATTATTTGTTCTTGAATACAGAGGCCAGCGTATTCAGTAAATCTTGCACATTAGCAACCTTTTTACATTTATCTAATGGTATTTATCACATATACAAAGGTCCTATGGTAACAGTTGCCATAGTAGCATATCAATAGTCCATGCATTTATTATTTATTGTTTTTTTCAAGGCGTTTGAATTCTATGAAGAAGTTCTCGGTACACGCTATCCGTACAGTTGTTATAAACAAGTGTTTGTAGACCAGGCGTATGTTGAATCGGCTGCATATGCATCTATGACTATATTTAAGTAAGTTTTATTCTTTATTCTATCCCTTGTACATACATGTTACACTGCACACTGTGTGTGTGTGTGTGTGTGTGTGTGTGTGTGTGTGTCTGTGTGTCTGTGTGTGTGTGTGTGTCTGTGTGTGTCTGTGTCTGTGTCTGTGTCTGTGTCTCTGTGTCTGTGTGTGTGTATTTGTGTGTGGATGTGTGGATGTGTGTGTGAGTGTATGCGTGTGTGGATGTGTGTGTGTGGATGTGTGTGTATATGTGTATGTATGTGTGTATGTATGTATGTGTGTGTGCATGTGTATGATGTGCGTGCATGTGTATGATGTGCTTGTGTGTTTGTATGAATGTGCCCACACACGTGCGCACGTGTGTGTGTGTGTGTGTGTGTTTGTTTGTGCATGTATGTGTGCATACGTACTTGCCCACTTGCGTATGTACATATATATATGTATGTTCATGTGCCCATTACATTGATTTTTTCTTATTGGTGAAAGCAATGTTGAAGAGTGTACATATTGCACTTATGTGGTGTTAATATTATTGACTTCAGAAATCAAAATCGGAAAAATCCGTAAAAACTTTGTTTTTTCATTTTTCAAACTTGTCCGGTTTTAAACTCAAAATTATAGTATTTTACTGAACCATATATAATGCATATATGTTTTGGTTTATATGTTGCAGTACAAACATCTTACACTCTAGTCAAATTATCGATCAGACTTTTAAGTCCCGTTGTTTGATGGCACATGCTGTGGCAGAGCAATTCTTTGGTTGTTACATTAGTATGCAGTCATGGCCTGATGCCTGGTTAATATACGGTATAGCTGAATACCTCAATGGACTCTATACTCGGAAAACATTTGGTAATAATGAATACAGACACAGGATTAGTAAGGTAGGTCAAAGGTTACACAGAATTAGTAAGGTGGGTCAGAGGTCAATTATCAAGTTTTTCTGCACTATTTTTATTCAATGGGGAAAACCTCTCCAGGAAATAAAAGTATTTTCATAAAATTTGGGTTCTAGAGTCATTTCATTATTATCATATCACATCAATTGTTGTCCGGTTGTCAAGAAACATAAAAAATTGAAGCTATTTTTTACCTACATTGTCCTAGCTGTACTGCAGTGATCCACTGTTGCATCATGGGTCTTTAGCAGAGATGCATATGTATTAGATGAACACTGAATATTCATGACTCCTAGGTGCTTATTTTCTTCATTTTGAGTGTGAACAACGTGTAAAATACCAGAAGGTGAACATAAACAAAAAGGATCACTGTAAATATCAATCCTCCTGGTGATATGGTTTTGGTGTTTGTCATCATTTTAACCAATTGGCGATTGATTTTCAATATCATGTCCAATATGGGGGTCTCCAAATATGTCCAATTTATTGATTCTATCTCATTTTAGCATTTCATTAAGATATTATGATGGAGCCTTCATAGCCTGGTAGTATGGCCTACAGTCACTCTCAAGTGTGTGTGGGTGGGTGGAGGGGGTCAAAATATATCAGTGCATGCCCATACTTCTGTACAACCATAGATCTTGGATTGATCCCCACCAAGATCTATGGTACAATTTCAGTCCACATTGACAAAACCAATATCCAGGCCATAAAGATTAATAGCATTCTATCCTTTACATTACAGATACTGGAGAGAGTTTGTGAATATGAGAAAGAGTGTGGTGGTTTGATATTATTTCATAATACGACAACACCAGGTAATAAAAGTGATACAACCACATCATCCAGTGGAAGGTTACACTTCCCTAGAAAACATTCACATACAACTTCCTGGAAATACGCAAAGATGATCCGACTGAAGGCACATGTTGTCATCAGACTTATAGCTCTCAACATTGGACAGCATCTATTATTACAGGTAAGATAGATGTCATGTGACTTAATTGGAGTTAAAACTTAGAAATATATACTAAATGAAAAGACATGGCTGAAAAAAATTTGATTTTTTTCATGTTGAATGATGAGATAAAGGAAAATTTTCACTTGATACTACCTAACTCAATCATTTTGGCCTCGCTGTCTCTCTACAATCAAAGTAGCACCTCTAATGACCAAAGTAACTGATAACTGGAATTTAGTTTATTGAGAAAATATTGTTTTTGAATGTATATACTGTATATATAAAAAAAATTTAAAACAATAGGGATCTTGCAAACCTGCCATGTTGAATGTTGCATCATGGGAAATGTGACAATAAATACTAATGAATTGGTATTGTAAACAATAATGTTACATTGTTTGTAACCACAAATGATTAATTCATAGTTACACTGACAATTGTGGGAGGTTTATTTTATCAGTAGCTCAAGATTAGGTATTACGATAACCACAGATAATCCCATAGTCCTTTGCGTCTGAGCATGCTCAGTCTGGATTTCAAGTTCCCTATCGGCTTTTATTCCTACCTTACACTGGTATTTCAACAATTAATTACCATAGTTATGCCAAGCGGGCAGAATGAAAAAAAGACATCATGTGAACACCCTTTTTTGTCACACAACCTTTTGCAGCCCCTCCCACCCTCACTCCCCCTGAGTCCCTGCCCAATGTAATTGTTGTTATCTTTTCACCTTCAGGCTCTGAATAAACTGTTATCATTAGCATCAGCTGCATCACAACAAAAATACCAAAGTAACAGTTGGTCAAATATGCTGTTATCCACTAGTGGGGTAAGTAACATTGTGAAAAAATAACATACAACCTTTTTTATAATTGACTCTAAAACATATACAGTGTATTAGAAGCATATGAAATCTGACTCAAGAAAATACTTATTGAGGTGGTCAAGTACAGGGATTGTAATTAGCAGTTGTCATGCATACAAACTGCATTTCTAATTTGGACAACCAAATTCAATTGTAACTGTGTGATTATTTCCATAATTTTATTTCTATTCCCAGTTTTTGAAATCAGTTGCCACGGTTTCTGGTAAAGATTTGAAGACTTTGATGGAGCAGTGGGTCTACCAAGGTGGATGTGTTCGTTTCCATGGAAACTTTGTATTCAACAGAAAAAGGAACATTGTTGAGTTGGAGCTCAAGCAAGATTTGACAAGCAGTGGAGTCATGAAATATGTGGTATGTAAAGTTTTATCATTCAGTGACATTTTTCGTATCAAACAATTACCCCGGTAATTTAAAAATAATTTCATTTTGAAACAGACATTTACATTTTTTTGTCATTTTTTGTCATTTTTTGTCAGTCATATCACTACTTTCATTGTGTGAGGACTTTTACCGTTGAGGGCGCACTATATCGGGAGATTGGACTTGTGTTTTACAATGGTCTCAATGATAAATTAGCAGACAATTTAGTGAAAGTAGCCAGACTGCGAGAAAGTCTATTTTATATATAATATACTTTCTCTCTCACAATTTCAAAAAGTGTGAGGACTTATGCTCTCAATGAAGTGTTAATCCTGAATCATTAACTATTTTTCGTAAATTTTTTCAGCGTGGGCATTTTAAGGTTGTCTCTAGTTGAATTATTTAACCTTTAATATATTGTTATTTTGTTGTCATACAGGGACCTTTACAAGTAACTATACAAGAATTAGATGGATCTTTCAATCACAATGTACAGATTGAAGAAAATAACACTAAACATGAAATGACATGCCATTCTAAAAGTCGAAGGTAAGAAAATAACATTAACGTGAAATGACATGCCATTCTAAAAGTCGGCAGTAAGAAAATAACACTAAACATGAAATGACATGCCATTCTAAAAGTCAGAGGTAAGAAAATAACACTAAACATGAAATGACATGCCATTCTAAAAGTCGGAGGTAAGAAAGGGGCACTAAACATGAAATGACATGCCATTCTGAAAGTCGAAGGTAAGAAAGGGGCACTAAACATGAAATGACATGCCATTCTAAAAGTCGAAGGTAAGAAAGGGACACTAAACATGAAATGACATACCATTCTAAAAGTCGAAAGTAATCAAAACTTAACTCAAATGTAAATATAAAGACATAATTGCCATCTTCCTTTCTCCACTGACCCAACAACCCCATTCTGAGACTATAAACATTCCTTGTGAAATACTACGTAATGTTAGTAGTGAAACCAGGATATAGTGGCAGTAAATTGTAAATGAGTACAAAATGACTTGAATCTTCAGCTAGTTTCACACCAGAAGTTTGAATGTCTGATTTTTATCAACTGTAGGATGTTGCTAGCAAAGAATCCAGGCAAGTTGTCATTTTTGCTGTCACCATTCTCCTTGTATTAAAGGGGAAAAACAGCTGGATTCTAGAATGTCATCAACTTAAGGGGTATGATCAAAATGTACTTTAGCAATATAGAGACAGGGAAGTGTGACACACTAATATCCCAAGTAGTAAGGTACAATATGTGCGTATGTTTATCAATAAATGGGGGGTGGGGTGGGGGTGGAGTGGAGTGGAGAGAGAGAGGCTTTCAAAAACTTATCTTAGCCCTTACCTTTTTTCGGAAAATTAACTATGATTTTGTATTTGAAACTAGACACAAGAAGAAGAAAATACCACTAGCTAATGGAGAGGAAGTTGATATGGATCTAAGTGCAATGGAGTAAGTTCAGATATTATATCTTAAGATATTTAACAGTGTACACAGCAAAAACACTTTTCTTCTGTGTTGAAAAGAGAGAGAGAGAGAGAGAGAGAGAGAGAGAGAGAGAGAGAGAGAGAGAGAGAGAGAGAGAGAGAGAGAGAGAGAGACAGACAGACAGACAGACAGACAGACAGACAGACAGACAGACAGACAGACAGACAGACAGACAGACAGACAGACAGAGACAGAGGGGGTGGGGTAAAAGATGCATAAATATAGCAACAGAAAAAGACATGCAGAAGGGACAGGAATAGATTTTTTGGGATGGAGGACACAGATAAGAAATCAGTGTTGTAAGAATAATCATTGAAAGACTGCACATGGAGATAGACTAACAAACAGCCTGTTTGACTTGATATTTCAGTGCTGACTCCCCAGTACTATGGATACGTATAGATCCAGAACTGACTACTATTAGACATGTTACATTTGAACAACCTGACTACCAATGGCAGTACCAACTTAGGTTTGAAAGAGACATCATTGCACAGTGTGAGGTAAGTACAGTGTCTTCTATAAGCTCTTATGTCAACATAAGAAACAGTAATATTTGTACTGATGATAAAACACTACCACATGGTCTCAGACAGCAGCTAATGGATGTTTTACTCCTCCATTACATGTGTGATACAGATATACACAAAATCATATGCTTTTTAGTTCAGTATTGTTGTAAATAGTGTATTCTTGTACAGAAGTTCATGGCTAATATTGTTTCATCCATGCTGGGACTTTTGTCTTTCATGACATTAAAGAATGTAAAGCCAAAAATGGAACAAACACAAACTATTTGACAGTATTTAAAATATTTCTTGACATTAATTCATGTCAGCTAGTCCCTGTATCATTGATTGGTTATTTGTATGATTACAGGCTATTTCAGCTCTAGAACTGTTCCCAGGCCCTGCTACCAGAATTGCATTGTCTGATGTGTTGGAGAATGAAGCTTGTTTTTACAAAGTCAGAATGCAAGCAGCTCACTGTCTTTCTGCAGTAAGTAATTATGTTTGTCTCAAACTACAATCAGACCAAGTACCATCTTAGTGGTAGTTTGAGTACCTGTGTGTGTGTGTGTGTGTGTGTGTGTGTGTGTGTGTGTGTGTGTGTGTGTGTGCATGCGTGTGTGTGTGTGTGTGTGTGTGAGTGCATGTATGTGCATTGTTTTATTCACATGTACATGCACTCATGGTTGTGTGTGCATGTGAGAGTGCATGGACATGTCTGTATGGGCATGTTTGTTTGTTTGTTTGTTAATAAGCAGTTAAAGTATAGATACACACATCTAGTAGGTATCTTTTAATTAAAGCAGTTTCATATTGGAATGTACCTCTTACAAGTCATTGGTTGTGGGCATCAAGAATTTTTTACACTTACTGTATAATATTTTGTTCAATGTAGATAACCAATGAAATACCAGGGTCATAAATAAGTTATTCTGATGATGTTAACTTGTTACGTTTTTTGTTGTTGTAGGTAGCCAATGAAATGTCAGCATCATGGACTGGTCACACTGCCATTATGTCTATGTTCAGTAAGATGTTTGGTTCACACTCCTGTCCTAATATTGTCCGAAGGAATAATTTCGCCAATTTACAAACATACTTTATACAGAAGGTAAGAACATTTCTCATCAACAGAAAATGTCCACATGCCATTCCCCTTGGTAGAAACAGACAACAGTGGCAAGGCTTGAACCCGCAACCTGTAAATTCCAAGCCAACCACTCTAACCATTCTACCATCATGACTCCACATATTTATCACTGCAACCCTGATGTCAACAGACAATGCTAATAATAGTAATATGCCATATTCCAGTTCAGGAAAAAACAAAAGATCATATTGTTTGGACACTAGGAATGCTGTTTAGCAGCATGGGAATGAGTACCACAATATCAATAGTTGAGTACTATAAAGTCTCCTTTGAAAAATCAACATTTCTCAGTATTTCAAGGTCAAGGTTAATGGCATTCTCAGCCAGTCTGAAAGTTTTGCTTATTATGTTTGAGATGGTGAAATTTTTAGGGTTACTTCATTCACTTCCAAGAGTTTGATATCATGACCAATGTTTTAGCTCCCTTTTTTCCCTCTAATGGGGCGCCCTCTTGTGACACTCCTTTGAAAAATGGATGTAAAGTGGATAACCAAATTATTGGATGTTTGCCATGTGTAAGATTGTATTATGTGGATGTGTCAGCAAGTAATGTTTTTCTTCTCTCCAACAGACACTGCCAATTGTCATGTGTAAGATTGTATTATGTGGATGTGTCAGCAAGTAATGTTTTTCTTCTCTCCAACAGACACTGCCAATTGCCATGTGTAAGATTCGTAATGCCATTCTTGTTTGTCCAAAAGAAGTGGTCAGCTTTGTGTCAGATTTGCTCAAGTATAACGACAATAGAAAGAACAAGGTAAAACATTATCAACAAATATGAGTAAATTATATATATATAATTCTCTAATACTTTTCACAATACTATCAATCAAAGAATTTGTATAACAGTTACTCCAAAATCCACTATGAAGTACTGTTCTGTGGTACTGAGCACGAACAAAAGAAATTGGTTTGAAGGTTAGAAAACCCTTGCAGATAGATGTGTCTTTATGTCAACAGAAGATGATGAACATGATTTAAGTGAGTTGAAGATAAAGACAATTTGGGACATGGATCCAATCCAAATCTAATCTAATCTAATCTAATCTAATCTAATCTAATCAAATCAATTAGTCCATGTCTTATAGGTTGTCTTTCCACAAATGCACCATCTAAATCCATCCAAAATATTTTTGAGATATCCTGCTAACAAACAGACAAGTTGGATGAACACACAACTTTTGTCCAACCTCAATGATGATAGCATTTACTCACAGTTAATGTTCATAAGTGATGAAAGAAGGGATTTTGTTGTGCAATGGATTTTTGACATCATTGAGTAGTAGTCTGTAAAGCATGATGTGATAGCTAGGGCGCCCTCACACATCGGTGAGGGTGGAGCTAGATCAACACAACGTAGCTTACAGTCTAATCATTGACATACTGTAATATTTTTCTTTCTACTATTGCGATAGTTTTCAGATAACTACTATAGAGCAGCGTTGATAGAAGCATTGGCCAATACAGTCACACCGTCTATTTCACTGGACAAAAATGCAGAGAATCTTTCCCCAGAAACTAAGGTAGGTTTACCATTATATGACAGTACATTTTGATTTCACTATATCCAACCCCCCTTCCTCCACCTGCCTCTGTGATATACTCATGAGGCAAGAATCTAACCACCTCTCAATACCCCTGTTTACAAGGCAGGCAACTGATCATCTACCTCCATACCTCGGTTGACAAAGTAGGAAATTAACTACCTCCTCCATATCTCTGTTGATGAGGCAAGAAACCAACCATCTTCTCCCATACTTCTATTTATTGTGAAGCAACTAACAACCTCCCTTCACCCATACCTCTGATACACGGATACAAGTCAAGTTCATAAAATTTATGAACTTTGTGTTTCTTCCTTACAGTTAATATTAGAAGAAATTACACGATTTCTAAACCTAGAGAAACTGTTACCTTGTTACGGTCATATTGTGACTGTTAGCTGTCTAAGAGCTATCCGAGTACTACAGAAGAATGGCTGGATACCTAATGAACCAGCTTTATTCCAGAGTTACGCACAGTATGGACACTTTATTGAGATTCGATTGGTTGCCCTGGAGATATTAGTTGATTGTGTCAAAGGTCAGTAATGTCAAAGGTTACAGCTTAAAAAATGTGCTTTTGTTAGTGTATAATTTATCAAGCATTTACTTGCTGGAGGTGCGTTATTTTTTTTTAGCAGATGCAACATTATTTTCATAATATTTACACTGTCATATATTGTGTACAGTACATAAGTTTACCAACCAATAATATATGCAATTCACTATACTACAGCAGGGTTAGCCATAGTATATGTTATGGGTCAAGTAACAAAATTGTCACCACAAATACTCCTGTATGTTCCAGTTCCTTCAGCTAAAGTTTTTGATAAAATTCTAGTGTTTATTTCATTTCTTGTCCACTAATTCCTAAGATACTTCAATATTGTGCCTTCAAATTAGTCTAGGGAACACATGTATTAGACTCTCTCACAGTCCTCGGAGCTTTGCTTTACTAAAAATTAAAGCTAAACAAATTATTTTGTATGTAACTATACCATCTACATAATGTACTCCAATATCTTTGTACTGTGCGCCCTTATCGACCACATAGATATAACCATTCATTGATGTGTGACTGCAATGCTCCATGTTTTCGAAAAGCCCGGGAAGAAATTTTAGTAAAGCGAAGCTCCGAGGACTGTGAGAGAGTCTACACATGCACGCACTATTAACGCTGTATTATAATGGTTTGAATTTTAGTTGAATCCAATGAAGAACTGTTGTCATGGTTACTTGATATTGTGGAAAGTGATCCTGTACCCTATATAAGGTAAATACAAGAATAATGAAATGCATTGTATTTTAAATCCCTTGTGTACATACAGCACATTGTCATAAAGACATACAGTCTGTGTGCACTAGAATTTGGACACAGGGAAACACGGACAACTTTCCTAGCTAATCAGACTAATTAAGCTATTATAGTATGTAGTACTGTCTAAGTTGTGGATGTCAATGGGTAATGTTTGAATATTTACATTTAAAATTGCTGTGATTTTGAGTATGTTTCTGTGTTTATTTGTAAACTCTTTTTCTTTCCAGTGTTCAGACTTACAAGAGTATATAAATTGCAACTTGGAAATACCGTACAAGTCCACATTTTCTAAGTTTTTTCCTCAGATGAACATGAAATAATAGTCTTAGTACAAAAAGAATCGGAAATAATTTGTTATTTTTGCCTAAACATGGTGTCTTTGTTGCTTGTTACAGACATGGAGTGCTGGAAATGTTGACAATCAATCCACCATTCACCAAGAAAGATGAATCCCTTCTGAGTAATGAAGCACTGGTAGAAAGACTGTGGTCACTCATGAAGTAAGATTATACAATAATTGCAGATTGTAATTCCTGTTTGCTTCTATCTAGACAACAGTTTACCAGTGGTGGGACTTTGAAATAATGCAGATAAGCGAATAATCATTCTACAATAGAAAATCAGTTCTGTCACCACTTGACTGTCCTGTCTGGTACAATATTGTTGAAGTCATGCATGCATAAAGAACGCAGTCTTCACATCCCTGAAGAAAATCTGAGGACTTACCAAAGGATTTTGGTGCAGTACAAAGTTTTAATTTATTTGTAACTATTAATATGCACAGATGAGTCTTCATTATAATCTGTAGAGATTGTACATGTTACATTCCAAAATTTCTTGCCCAAGTTTTGTGATCATTGATCATCCTTCTACCTTATTCAGCTCCGGTACATCCCATGATGCAAGATTGCGCTGTGATGCAGTGGACTTATACTTTGCATTGTGGGGAAGAACAAGACCTGCATGTCTACCTATACCTGAGGTAAGTTTTGTTTAGGTCCAGAACAGTTTCAGCAAATTGTATAACAAGTTATAGTGTTATAGTACTAGATTAAATAAAAATTGATTGAGCACCTTGGTAATTATGCAAAAATGATGAATATTGATGAAATATAATCCAAACACCATAAAAGATATACTCGGACAAGTAGATGAAAAGGAAAAGTTATAAATGAGATGTACACTCATAAATCTTAAAGTGAAACTGACAGAAACTGAGAAAGGCAGATAAGAGTTGATATGTTGATTTTTTTCTGTACAGCTTGGTATGGTGTTGAATCTGAAAGAGAAGAAGGCTGTATTAAATCCATCATTAGTACCAGATGAACCAACGAGTGAATCTCATTCACAGGTTAGTCTTGTCTAAAGTCTTACCCCTAACAACTAACTGTGTAAAGTCTTAACTGTAGTTCGTCCTTGGGCAAGATTTGAACCACGATTATGCCTCAGTACTATGATAATTGGGGACCTGGCAGGATAGGGGTTAGAATGTGACTACTTTAATCCTGTGCATTTATAAAGGCTGCAATGGATTGTATGCTCCCAGGGAGTTGAGGAAGTATATAAGGGCTGTTGTGTCATTATAGATCCATACCAGGGGTAATACAGTAATTGTAAAGCGCTTTGAGTACACAGTGGGAAAGCGCTGTATAAAAACCAATTTTTACTGCGGGCAAACTAAACAGACACAAACCAAAACAGACATCAGACAATTGGCACCCACGCATCTGCATATACTTGCAGTGTCTTTAAATTTACAAAAACAAAAGTAGAATAAAGTCACCTTCAGAATACGTTATATTCTAACAAAGGCTATGTTAAAGCTTTCATGAGTAACAATACATTTTGTAACTGACTGTTTTTCACAGGAAAGTCTGAGTGAAGCTGCGCGAGAGACTGAAGTAGAGCCCTCTATTGACAGAAAGAGGAAAGCAGAGTCGCCTCTACCATCACCAGCTGTCAGGGTCAAAGGTGATGGAGATGATGGTGACATTGATAGAGTACCATCAGAAGAAAATAAGTTCAAGTTCAAAATCATGGTAAGTCTCACAAATTAATAATGGTATCATTTACTTTGGGCTTATTAGAATTCAGTCTTCCATCATTTTAGAATGAATGGACTGAAAGTAGTTCTAGAATGCTATGTTAATTCCCCTTACATAACTCTCTGTTTAATTTACTTTCATTCTCAGTTGGGTGGTAAGAGTGTCGATGAAGGCAACAAGAAGACGGACGACAATCTCAAAGAAAGTGAAAAGGAGATTGCTATGGAAACCAAGGAGACTGGAAAAATTGACATTGAAGATGTGTTTGACTCCTCATTGGAGGAAAGACCTTCTACACCTGGTATAAACACAAAGGACAGACCAAGCACACCTGGTTTGAATATAAAGGAAAAGACAAGTACACCTGGAATAAACGTAAAAGAAAAGCCAAGTACACCTGGACTAAACATACAGGAAAGCAAAATGGATATCCTTAAACCATGTAAGTTATACTATTTTATCACATGTTTACCAGTGGTTGTCATGGTGATGATTAGTAGTCTTAGTCATCATAGGTGCATTATCAAAATAAAGCTTTGTTCAAAATACAAACTTGAAAACTGTTCCAGATATTTTCGACTGCATGCTTCAGTTTTTGTCAACAGATTTGCCCACTATTCAGAATATGTGACGTTACAGACATGTGTGCCTGATAAGGGGTTTTAGGTGCCTGGAAGTTTGTACTGTCCTCTGTCCACCTATGATCATCTGTTAGGTTCATGTGTCCGTGAAAGTACAACCGTAGAGAACACTGCAAGACTTCATGTAAATACCCCAAGTACACCACACTTACATTCATGTGTTATTGGTGTTCTGTGCTATTACCGTATTGACAGTTTATTACTCTTCCACAGCTACATCAACCATTGAAGAAACTTTGAGTTCTGGAAGCAGTTCATCATCACCCATATCGACTCCAGTACACACACCAATCCCTATCAGAAGAGCAAGTCCCCAAACACACGGTAACCATGGCAACACATCTAGAGACGAATCACCGTTTCATCCGAGTAGCATACTGAAACATTCATCCCATCATCACCATCATTCTCACCACAGACCAGGAACATCACCACGGGAACGAGATATCACCATGAGAACGCACTCTCCATCAACATCACGGAAGGAGAGGAGAGATGACAAAGAACACAGGAAAGATTCTGATGGAAGTAAACTACACAAAATCAAGAAGAAGAAAAAGAAGAACAAACACAAACATAAACATAAACATGAAAGACATGATAAACATGATAAACATGACAGACATGACAAACATGACAAACATAACAGACCGAGTGGCTTGTCAGGTGGCAGTTTTCACAGACCATTCAGTGGTGGCTCTAGCAGCATGTCTCATCATGGACATTAGTAGTGAAATGAAAGACGAACATGAAAGACATGATAAACATGATAAACATAACAGACCAAAGAGTGAGTTATCTGGTGGCAGTTTTCACAGACCATTCAGTGGTGGCTCTAGACGTATGTCTCATGGACACAAATACTTATTTGTTATCCAACAAAAAGATGTCCGTCTTATATTCATATACCGATATGTAGGTATATGACAGAACCTCATGATGCACAAGTGCAAGTGTGGAATACTCGGGGGTGGGGGGGGGGGGGGGTATTAGCACAAGTGCTTGCCGTGTTCTCTGCGGCAGTAGTTTCATGTGCGTACTGAGTGAAAGTGCAGCAGAAAACACTGCAAGCATGAGTGCAAGTACCCCCTGAGTACCCACACTGGAACTCATGTGACATGGGTTTCTGTTATTATTACATGTTAATCCAAGACAGTAAATTTCCATAAAAATCTAACAATGATCACACACTTCTGTATAAAATGAACGATCACATCCTCATTTGCATATCATTTGCGTGCAGGTATGCAATAATGTTTTTGGTATTGCACTGCAATGCAAATACCACTAGTATGCGCATACACATGCAGTGCAAGTAATCTCTGGTAAATATGTAATAATATATTTTCTTGGAACTTCAGCAATACCACACCAAGGCACCACTATCATCCATGTATGTAGCCTACTACATGTATATACGCCACAATGATGGTTTTTAGGCATAATTTGTGAGTGTCTTAACTTTGAGCTTTGTTTGTGTCTGTTTTCGCATGTCAAAACTAAGGACACCACAGCTGTATATACAAAAATACCAACAGCCATAAACCTATGTATAAGGTTTTTTTTTTTTAAAGTTTAATGCTATATTGAAAAGATATGATTTGTACTTATCTGTATGAATGTACACTATCAGCCTGAGCACGTATAAACATGGCTAACATCAAAAGAGACACTATCTGAAAAAAATATCAAAAAGTAAAATATAAATCTCAAGACGTAGAACTAATATCAAGACCAAACTTCAAGTTTATTGTTGGAATGTGTATACATTCAATGAATGTAGTCTGTCTCTTGATAATAATTTTTTTGTCAGACAATGATGTGAAGCAGAAAGGTGACTGATATGTAGTTTTATTTTCATCTAATATAAACTCTGAATTTGTAACAATTAGTGCACATTTGAATTTTATGACTGGGTGTTTACATTGTTTGTAGCACAACTGAACTGAGGTTCAGCAGTGCTATAGGCATGGTGAAGTGTGTGTGTGTGTGTGTGTGTGTGTGTGTGTGTGTGTGTGTGTGTGTGTGTGTGTAAATGACAAAGTAAACTGCCAGACTGATTGCCTTGGTATTTGATTTGGACTTAGGTGTGTGGAGAGAAAATTGTTAATATGAAAATGATCACACCACAGGTGTGATTTGACTTTTGATGTTTCTAGAGATGTGTAGATGAAGAATTATTCAACACATGATTTCTTCAGTGATGTGCAATTTATGGTCTAAAAATAGGAATTTTGGCTGAACCCTTTTACTTGAAAACTACTTGGTGGATGGACCTGGAATTTGGTAGGAATGTTTCTGTAGATGTTGGTCAAGACATGGTCATACACCCTAGCAACCATGACCACACCTTTAACATGTGTCATTGTTTTTTGCAAAGATAATAACATTATTGGGTAGGAAAGTAAATAAACTTTGAAAGAATGTATGCAAATATTCCAAGCAACAAAATCAAGCCCATAGCAACAGTCGAATGATTGCGTGTCTGCAGGGATGGATGGGTATGTGAATAAACAAATGATCATATGTATGCCTAACATCAAGACCACGCCCATACAAACAGCCAAATGATGGTGTATTTGGCAAAGATAACAGGAATGAATATGCAAGTGGATAAACATAACATGAACACATGCCTAGGAACAAGAATTCTCCCATAGCAACAGCCAAGTGGTGTATACTGAAAGGATAACAATATGGATTAGGTGGTTAGACTAGTGAGGAAACATCCAAAAACGTTAACTTATATATGCCTGGACTGTGTATATGCCTTGCAACAAGACCATGGCCATAGCAACAGCCAAATTGTGGTGTATATTGCAGAGATAACATTCAAAAAATGTACACATCCATACCTAGCAACAAGACCACGCCCATAGGAAAACGAAGTGTTGATCATACACACGTCAGCGTGCTCAACAACGAAATTTACTAAAATGTTAACGTCTAGAGGGCATAACAAGACAAAGTTTCAATTGCTATGGCAATACGATTGTCTTGGGAGGTCGAGCTACATTCGTTTACCATTCGGCACATTTCATGTTTTGGATCGTCATGTATAAAAATCTTTCACACCTATATTCGGCCAGGGACGTAAAAACTGTTACGTCCCTGGTTCGCCATGTGTTGGTTTCCGCGTTCCAAAAGCTACGGAGAATGTCGCGGAGATGTGTTCGAAAGTAAACGCACGTGAACTCGCGATATTCTGCGAGACCGTCATATTTTCGAACATAGTTACCATGCACTACGAAAGTTGTCAATGTAAATAGAACGTGGAAATGCCGACTGTTTATGCAGTGATAGCAAACTTATATGTCGTATTTATCCACTAATATTACTATGAAAATGATTTTCTCAAGACGAGCATCTTTGTCAATGTTAACAACATGTACTCAAGGTAAGATAGAAAACTCTTTTCTTGTCAAATAAGATATCCAAAGCTATATTTTTCCCAATACGGAATTCTGTCATTTGTTCTCTAAAGTTAGATGCGTTACCATTTGTACAATTCATCCTCTTGAATTTGATATAGATGAATAGTATCATTAGAAAGATTTTAAATTGCATCTTTTTGGTAAAAAGGAGAAATGGACGAAAGCTTAAAGATCTCATCATGCATCATTTTTTGCGGGAACTAATATAAAGAGTTTTTGTCATTTTGATTTTGTTTTTCAAAGGTATTGTACATTGCAATATGCGTTGTTGTCAAAGAACCGCGAAGAGACGTGCACTAATTACACTAACTACCTTGAAAGGCGAAATTAAAATATATCTCTCTCTCTCTCTCTCTCTCTCTCTCTCTCTCTCTCTCTCTCTCTCTCTCTCTCTCTCTCTCTCTCTCTCTCTCTCTCTCTCTCTCTCTCTCTCTCTCTCTCTCTCTCTCTCTCTCTCCAGCGAGTTACAGTAATAGACAACGGTTACTGCTACCGACGATATTGTTCGATCGTGTAACAGTACAGTATGGTAACTGGTGTGTTGACGTTATGCCACATCCTGGCGTATTTGCCCGCATCATAGAAATAGGACTGCCTCAAGTTGCAATCAAAGTAATGGGTAAGCCCTTTTACAGCTTGTAGCACATTTGGTTCGTATAATTTATAGTCTACAAAGTCAGCGAGTATGATAGATTACGGAGAAAAATCGCAACATTGAAAGGCATCATAGAATTACATATGTAGTTATACATCTTCACTTCGACTAATGGTCCAATGACAATCTATTAATTATAACCTTACATATGTAATTTCTTTCATTATTTCAACAGAGAACCGTGAAAGGGACATTGTTCAAAAGACTGATGAATTGAACAAATTGAGGAAAGAACTTGAACAGAAACAGGAAGAAGTTTCTGGTAAAGAAAATAAAGTAGAGGAAAAACTCAAATATCTTGAGAACAGAGAAAAGGTTGTGGAGGATACTCAACAACAGCTAGAAACAACCAAAGGTGAGCTTTGTTCAGAGAAAGAGCTATTAGATGAGAGAGATAATAGTCTTCGGGAAAAGGAAGAACAACTAGGAAATAGCGAAAGGCGTATTGAAAACGAAATGAGAAATGTAACAATGAGGGACAATGAACTGAATGACAGACAACAACAAATTGAAAGAAAAGAGAGAGAGATAGAAGGAGCGATGACAATCGTCGCTAAGAGACAGGCAGCAGTTCACAAACAACAGGGTCATTTAGATGACAGGGAGCAGATACTGTATGCAAGGAAAGATAGACTTGACGGAAAGATGGCTGAGATGGCTCTGAAAGAGGACACCCTTAACGAGCAAAGTATTAGACTACAGTCAAAAGTTAGAGAACTTGAACAGAAGGAGGAGGAGGTAAAGCATACTGAGAGAAACGTTACTTCCATGGAAGTAGAACTGAACAGCAGACAAGTTTGTTTGAACCAGAGAGAGATTGAAATGGACCAAGCAAAGATTTTGGTCGACCAGAGGTTGGCAGAAATCGATCAGAAAGAAATTAAACTGGAGGAAAAAGAGTCCATGATAGTGAACAGAGAGGGAGAGGTTGAACAACTGATAAAAAGTATTGCTACCAAAGAAGAGGCATTGAATGACAAACAATCTGAGTTGGATGAGAGGGAGCAGACAGTAGATGCAAAAGAAGGAGCAATTGAAATGAAAATGATGGATATGGTTATGATGGAAGACGTTATTGAGGAGCAGAAAGCAATGAGATTAAGAGAGGAGTATCGAAAACTGGCATCTGCTCAAGACAAAATGCGAAAGGAAGAAAATGAACTCCTTCAACGCATGGATTTGATGGAGAAAAGAGAGGCAGAACAAACAAAGGAAATGACTGAATTTGAGGAAAGATTAAACATTCTAGACAATAAAAGTAAAGAATTGACGGCGAAGGAAAATGAGCTTAGAGAAAGAGAAATCAAAGTTGCACAGATAAGACAGGAAAACGATGAGATGAATAAGAAGTTGGTCGAAGGGAATGAAAAACTGGCCACGTACACCAAGTCAACACAAATGAAAGAGGAAGACGTAATGAAGTTGACGGAGGAACAAAAGAATGTACAAGAAGAATTGTCGTCCAAGGAATCGTTTCTCAAGATGATAATAGCTGATATGATGGAAAAAGAAAACATCATCGAACTAAAAGAAAAGTGTCTGAGAGAAAAAGAACTGAGCGTAGCAGCATCAAAGGGGCGTATAAAAGAACGTGCTAACAAATTGGACATTGGACAGAAAATGCTAATAAAGAGATCAGAAGAATTGGAAAATCGGGAAGAAAAGATAGAATTAAAGAAGCTTCTGTTAGATGCAAAAGAAGAAAATTTGTCACAGAAAGAAAAGGAATTAGTGACACAGGATGCTGAGTTCGAAAAGAAACAGAGTGATGTCAACGAACAATCAAACCAACTTAACGAATGGTTCGAAAAGTTACTTAAGATGGAAAGAAATCAGGAGATACGTGGAAATGAGCTGGAAAAGATGAGAAAGGAAGTAGAAGTGCAATTGGCTGATATAAAGAAAAAAGAAGTCCGACTCAGAGACATCGAACAAGCTCATGAAATGACAGGAGAAGAACTCCACTTGGACAGAATCTCTTTGGACAAAGAAACAAGAAAAATGAGCAAAAAGATGATAGAAGCTGTGAACTTGAAAGAAAAACTAGAAGACGAAAGAAAAACAGTCATTTTAAGACAGGAGACCGCTGAACAAAAGTTAAGAGAGATATCACAGCAAGAACAGATCATGTTGGAAAAACAGAAAAGGCTAATGACAACAGAGGAATATATAAAAGTAAAAGTGGAGAAGATAATGGTGATTGGAGAGAGATTACAAAACATCAGGACTATAATCAGAAAACAAGATTCCATGGGAGCACAAAGTAGTGAGTACTTCCCTCGCTTCTTTGGATTTTATTTACAATTAATCACAGTACTAGTTCCTCTATAGGGACATTTAATTAATCAATTGGTGGAATTTTAAAAAAAAATTGTTTTCATATCTGAATTATTAAGAATGTCGAAACTTTGAATGATTTGCCAGCATGTTCATCTGTTGAAATAGTGAATTAATTCTTTGAAATCAAAACGAATATGATGACTTTAACTTTGTAATTTGTGAAACTGTACAGAAAGCAATGCCACTTTGTCCTAAATTGTTGGTGAAATAGCAAGTAGATATAATTATAATTAACAACTAATCGGTTTTTCGAACAAATTTTCAGGATCAAGACGCCATTCAGAACGACATAGTGGTGATGGCTCTGAGATAATGACAATGGGTACTGGAGAGAAGAAAGAGGGAGAAGAGAAAGATTGATTCTCTTCTTGAGATGGCAATAAAGATAATTCAGGTGAGTGTTTCTGCAGTACTATTTTGTTTCTATAGAAACATGTACATCCATGAATAAACCTAATATATCTCAAATATGTGCAATTCTAATTATTCAAGAAAGAAATTCCGATGTGTGTGTGAACTTACAAATATTTTGCTCATTTTGTTCTCGGTAATCTCAACTCAGGTCACTATAGTGGTCTGAGATTCAAACAATGAATTCCGGTGTATTGATCAATTTAATTCGATTGGCGGTGTCATTTTTAGATATTAACATTCATATTATGTTCATCTTTATTAATATTAATATAAAGATTACAATTTATCTTTTTTTGAACGCAGAGTTGATCTGGTTTGGAAGAAGAAGTAAAAAATGTTCATGTCAAAAACTGAAAATCACCACTAAACTTTGACTACAAGCCATTTGTGACGACACGCCTTCATATTATTGAACTCTGACTATGATCCATTTGAATGACGTCAGCAATGAACTGAACCTGTGATCAGAACTTCCTGACTCAAAATCACGAGTAGAAATCAGTATCTAAGTATATGACATTGTATATATCGTTAACGTTGACCGACACCATAGGTCTTGTAACTCTCCTTTATACTAGGAAGAATGCCGTTGTATTTTTCATTGATTTTATTGTAAATAAATCGTTTTTGTTGTTGTTATCTATATTGTGTGTTTGATATTGAATTCTGTTGAATATTGAGTAGCATCAGGTGGACTTATACTATTCCTGTCTATATGATTGCAGTATTTAGAGTTGCACAGACCTCAACTGGAAAAGTGTTTTTTGAAAATGTTAGTTTCAATAACACTCGTAATATCGTACACCGTGAATTGTATTGCATCCCTATGGCTAAACGTGTGTTTTTGTAGTTGTATACACGATAAATCAAAATATCGCCCTCAACGACGATCACGATTTCAACCTGTTTCTGTACTGCGCATGGATAATATCGACCATTGATTAACATGCCAAGTCTATTGGTATTTTAACAATTTTCAGTTAATACATTGTGGTTGTCTGATCGAAAAATGATACTCCAGTTACAACTAGTACAATTTTAACATGGTGACAGAATCACAAAACGGAGCTTTCGCTCAAGATTTAAATTTGCCATTACACTACCTACAAAAAATATATTGACCACTAATTAACACATGCAATGTCTTTTTAAAAAAAATAAGTAATTGGCGAATTGTTAGTGAATATATCTTTCGTTATTTGATGAAAAAAATGCCCAGTTGCAGCTAGTGTAGGTTATTTAGTGTATGAATATGGGTGTCCTTTAGGCCCCCTTAGGCTTTGAAGTAAACAACAAACAGATTTTAATCAGCTCACACAATACAGTCACTAGTCGTGTGAGAACTCTGCTCTTTCAACTTTCTTTGGCTCTAGGACCGAGAACATTTGATCTATTCTAACTTTTTTTTTCATAATATAAATGTTTGCATGGGTTTGATGTGATGGTACAAGACTGTATTGTACGCTGTGCCCAATGATTGTTGTAGGCTATACGTAGCCCGTTCACAAAGTCAGGTAAAATGAAGGAAACTGTGACGTCAGGGCTAGCGATGTTAGAATATGGGATCTGACAAATGATGGCAAAACGTCATGATACAAGTAGTGGCTCAGATGGATTTATTTGGGATTTTTATTTTGTTTGTTTGTTTTCGTAAACATTACTAACTAAGCCTGAGTGCCATGTGTTTCAAGTTGCATTGAGTGTTGCAGCATACCCTACTCTTTATCGAGTTAATAACGACTTATCGAGTTAATAACGACTTATCGAGTTAATAACGAGAGATCAATTCATAGACTCTCTATGATCCACTACTCCTCAGTCACTTTTCACTTTTGACTTTGACGAGCGAGACTCGTCAGATTTTGTATAAAATAAAATATATTTATTTATTTATTTATGTATTTATTTTATATATATGTTTAAAATTTTGCTGTCCAATAGCCAATAAGCGACTAAGGCATACTCCTGTAAATTCCGCCCAAGCGAATGTGCCTAGGCATGCTACATGTTGACACCTTCAACGGTATGCTTCATGTAGTTACGTCATTTCACAGCTCAAACGTTACTGTGAGTGTAATATATGCATATTTTTATATCAGTTAAATTTGGTTCCAATATCCTATTTGGTAATGAAGTCATAATAAAAGTAGTTTTTTTTCATCCACTTTCTACTCTTATCTGAACTTTTAAAAGTTTTTAAATAGAGCGCCGCCTCATGGTAGCGTAAGGGTCAAAACGGATCAATAGTTATTAATACTCTAGGGCCTAGACTCAATGAGGGTCACTCTGGGTCACGAGACTTCATCATCTCGTAGTGCACGTTATTTGTAACAGTTGAACATGGCGACCGCCAATCTAGGTGAGTGTAAAACACTTCTTAAATTTTGTTATAATATATCGGTCGGAGGGCAAGGTATTTGATTTTCTTCACAGGAACTTTTCCACACTTACCAAATGATTACAGTATCTCATTTGAGTATCGTATATACACCGCGTTTGCAAGCGAGACAACCCTCCTTGCATCGAATCCAGAGAACTGATCAACTGTTAACATATTTACATACCTCAGTACCTGTTGACTTGTAAACATATGTGGATTTATCGCAATAGTATAAATTATACTAAATACCTGTAATTATGGAAAGAACATACGATATCAACAGATGCTCTTAGTGTTGTAATTTGTGTCAGAATTATTATAGCAATAGAAAAATTGATAGACAACTAGAGACACGATAAATTGACACTGAACGTATTTGCTTGAAGTTAACCCAACTTAACCCTGATACTTCGCACTTTCTTTCTGCTTGATTTTCGAAACGGACTCACAATATACCGGACTAGAATCTTCTTCATTGTCGCAATAGGTATTTTTTGTCCACCAGTATTCAGTTTTACTGAACTAGATTGTTATAAAACTATATCTCCAGTTGAAAGTATCAACACACCCTTCAAATATTTGTATACACGTAGCAACATGATTCAAATTTTCGCTCCTCAAATGTACTGATTGTAATGGAAATTTTCGGGAAAACAGTAAATGAATTGACTTACATGTAAATCACTCATGGCATTGGGAAAAACCGAGTGAATGAAGTGAATTGAGTTTCTGGTTCCATATTTTGCTAATCCTAACCTACTTCGAAAATCAGTGCTAACAAGGAAGAGGCTGGTGTCGGGGTTTAGTCTTGGTTAGATCATGGATGTACATACATGGTTAGATTCTGTGATGTTTATGAGTGAGTATCCACTAATCATGCTAATCTTCAGATATGCTGGAATTGTTGGCACACATCCATATCTGTATTCCAGCTGTATGTTTCTATGTAATTATAAAGTGGCATCTTTATTTATTTTGAGACACTTCACATGTTTCGATGGTGTGGCGATGGATGTGTACCAGTATTACAACACAGAGAAGGAAAAGACTTTCCTTGTCTGTGATTTCACAGTATCTGCCAAAAATGTAGATACAATTTTCAGTCTGCAAAATGAAGGATTGTTCAAATAACCTCATTTTGCTATATATATATGTGTGTTCAATGACATAACCACAGTAAACCTAAATTAGCTAGGCAGTTTTAAAGTTGTAAAGTTTTGAGTTTACATCATCACATCATATCTCCATTCGTGGGTGAAAAGTGTTCTTCCACAATAGAGAAAGTGTGCATCAAGTTTTTATTTGCATTTATTACATGCGCTGGTGTTGTATACAAGTCACAACATATTTCCACTAGACTCAATCAGTACTCATTTGTCATTGTAAATATTGCCAATTAACACAACCATATAATTTTAAGTGCTTTTATGGTAAATGTACCAACCAAAGTGTGAATCTGAACCAGCTGCACAAGTTTTTGCTTCCCTGGATTCCTTGTTGGTCAAAAATTTTCAGGTGTGCAGAGAATCAAATGTGTGTTTATATGCAAGTCAGTCAGTTTGTCTGTCCTGTGTATCTCTCTTCTACTGCATATGTGTGTGTGTAAGTGTGATAATTGTTATCTTCAGGGCTCCAATCGCCAAATTAGCAGCCTAGACTACCAAATTTATAAGGTTGCAGTCTGTTAGACCAACAGAAGCAACAGGAAATTGTATCCTAACAGTTCACTTGGCTAAATCTGAGTATAAAGTTTAAAAGTTAAATTCTAGCCGTGGAATGTTAGGACATTTCACTCACATATACTTGCTTTAGTTCTGACATTACATTCTGTTCTGCTATAGTGAAAAAAGATTCTAAAATGCATGTAGTAGCATGAAGACATTCAAGTATGCAACATTTTCTGCAAATTAATAATGATGTAGATGTTTCAGATTACATTAAATATTTTACAGGAGACGATGAAGTAGAGGAGATGGAATTTCAGGAAGAGGAACTAGCAACATCCAGGTAGTAGGTGTATTTTAACTTTCTTGTGCTGTGTTTTTGCTAAGGTGTGGAAACCCTGGTAGTAGGTGTATTTCACTTTCTTGTGCTGTGTTTTTGCTAAGGTGTGGAAACCCTGGTAGTAGGTGTATTTTAACTTTCTTGTGCAGTGTTTTTGCTAAGGTGTGGAAACCCTGGTAGTAGGTGTATTTCACTTTCTTGTGCTGTGTTTTTGCTAAGGTGTGGAAACCCTGGTAGTAGGTGTATTTTAACTTTCTTGTGCAGTGTTTTTGCTAAGGTGTGGAAACCCTGGTAGTAATAGGTGTATTTTAACTTTCTTGTGCAGTGTTTTTGCTAAGGTGTGGAAACCCTGGTAGTAATAGGTGTATTTTAACTTTCTTGTGCTGTGTTCTTGCTAAGGTGTGGAAACCCTGGCAGTAGGTGCATTTTAACTTTCTTGTGGTGTGTTCTTGCTAAAGTGTGGTAACCCAGGTAACAGAGAAGGGTAATCTGGTAAAACTGGTGTGGTTTCCTATGTACATTGTAAAGTGACTGGGGATCTTTGATAGATTTTACATTCTTATCACTCTGAACAAAAATAGTCAATCACCCATAATTGTTGCAACTGTTTGCTTCTATCTAAACAACACCAGCTAGTGGGCCTACTAAAATACACATATATATATATAATATGTATAGGGGTAGGACCAACCCTAGACTGTAAGACATTTCTGTACCCTCACTCGCCGGCTCTTACAAAAGGGGTTGAATGATGTATGAGGGCGCCCCGTCACAATGTACCTTACAGACTAATGTCAACCTCTTGGCAATGAATTTGAAACAATACAGAAAAGCATTTGTTTGACCTTCATAACCGACATGAAAGGTCTTCATCGTAACTTCACTATTAGAACGAGATTGTTTCTTTTCTTAGTTCCAGTATATCTGACACCAAATTTGATATCACAGTAGGACACATAGAAGATATAATAATGGGTAAGTACATGTACTACAGTCAAATGACAGTTGATGGGTTCAACATGATGTCATAATTTGACAGGGATACCCTAGGTTAGACTTTGACATGACAGTGTGTGCCATGTGTTAGACAGTTTTACCTATCATAATGATTATTGCAATGTACATTGTTACTCAAATTTAAAACCACTGAAAGCCCATGTCACATGATGTGTGGTGAAAATACATTACTCTCAATGCCAGACAATGAATTTCATGTAAAATAAAATGTATTGCCATCAACTTCATACGATGAGTTTCTTGTAAATTAAAATGTATTGCCATCAATTTTGTACAATGAATTTCTTGTAAATTAAAATGCATTCATGTAAATTTAAAATGCATTCGTAATTTCATGTAAAGTAAAGTGTATTGTTATCAATTTCAGACGATGAATTTCAGGACCTTCAAACTGACTTTATGGATAAATACTATGAAGAGTTTGAAGACACAGAAGAAAATAAATTCATTTATACAGACATTTTTAAAGAATATGTAAGTATGATAATAGTTTTAGTACTTTATGTAATCTCGTCTACTTTGTTACTCTTTGAATCTGCAAGTTGTCTTTTTGAGCCATGTTGGTGTCGATTTTTTCTGAATGGCTAAAGTCTGTGGGCAAGATATGAACCTCATGAGTCATATTATTTTGTCTCAGAAAACCGAGCTGTTAAATTTGGGGACCAAGTAGGACAGAAGTTGCGTTGGCAATGCTTTAATCCTACGCATTTAGAGATTGGATTGTATTCTCCCCAGGGAGCTGAGGAAGTATAAATGGTTGTGGTACTATTCTAGGTCTGTACCAGGGGTAATTATTGTAAAGTACTTTAGCACAGTGTGGGAAAGCACTGTATGAAAACTAACAATAACATTCGTATACCATAATATGTTTATTTGACCACAGACAGAACTTATAGAAAAGTATTTAGAAGATCAACTAACTCAGAGAATGGAAGGATTTTCAATGTCGGAGTTTACAAAGCAACTTGTGTAAGTACAATCATATTGTGAGTTTCGTCTGTATAGTGGAAATTGTCTGAAACTGGACACATGTCACTCACATAGACTAGTACAAGCCAACCCAAATATCTACTAGAGTCTTTCTTGTGTTGTTTGATTTTTGAAACCATCACTATCAGCTAAGTATTATAATGGAAACTTGATTTGTTTCACTCATTTTGTTAAGTACACATGTCATACCACCAGCAGCTTGTGTCCATTACTTTTAATTAATTAAAGACTTGCCAAACGTATGCAAAATACTTCCAATATTGCGTGATCATATGAAAGTTATAGGTGTACTGTCATGGAGAGTTTCTTTCTGCTTCTGTTTTCTCACTCATTGCAAGGAAGGAAAGCATTTTTGTAGAGATTTGAATTTACAACAAAAAACAAACAAAATGTGTTGGGGGTGGGGGGTGGCAGGGTGGGTAGTGGTGATCTAATTGAGTGTTTATTTGGACATTTATATTAATTTCTGTTTATTTTTTTACAGAAACAGAAAAGATGAATTAAATGGCGAAATATTTGAAATGTTACTAACATTTAGTGACTTTATAGCCTTTAAAGAAATGTTCATAGACTATAAAGAGGTGAGTTTATTTGGTTGTCCTCTGTATACTAGTATGCACATATTGTATATTGGTTGTCTGGTGCATATATTTACTGTTTTGTCTAGCACACGAAGTAAACCCAAAGTGTGGTCCTTTCATTACAGTGCTCATTTAGTGTGTTTTGACCATGAAATCACTATCTTCTCATTCAAATATAAAATTTTACGTAGCTGTTAGTAAACAGTGTTTCTGTTCCTTTAAAGGTTGGCTTTTAGCCCTATTTCCTATTTCATAGAATAGAAATACTTTGGCAGTGTTGGAAATACATTGTTTATCTAAAAAAAAAAAAAAAATATTTGAGAGATCATATTTCACTGTCACTGCTGACTTACTGTCATTAATAAGTAACATCATAAACTTTATTAACTCTAAAGTTACAAACTCATTATGACGTTATTTCATGCAAAACCTCCCCATTCAAAAGATTGTTACATTTTAGTACCAATGTAATTTTAGAGCGTTTGGGATTCACATCGGAAATTTGTTGTGACTGTGAGTTCACCATACTTTAACAATGCTAGTTTGTAATGAATTGTCTTCTTATATTTTTTCTCCAGGAGAAAGAAGGTAGAACTGTGGATTTCAGTGCTGGTATCGTAATAACACCATGTGCACAGCAATTCAACTTTCCCTCCGAGCCAGAAAACCCTCCAACCACATCAAGCTAGCTATAGCTCCATCCATTTTCTTGTTGACTTTTCAACTTTGTTTGTCTACTTCCTTGTAAATAGAATTTACCGTATATTCCTGGAAATAATACAGTACAGTGCAGTCTCATTAAAATCTGATCAAGATGGAGGCATGAGTCGTTTTGTTCATCATATCAGAGGAGGAAATAAATATCTTACTTACATACAAAAAATTTTGCATCAAGTACTTAGCATAGTAGACATAAAATGTTGTGAATAAAGTGTGCTAAGCTTCGTGTTTGATCAGATTTTAATAAGGGATTTTACGTCTTGTTGCAGATATTGTGTAATATGCAAATATGCCTAGCAACAACGGTTGTCAAACGTGATCGCGGTCAAACTTTCACAGTGGCCAAGTGCGATGACATTGAGAACAATAGTGTTGCTAAGCATTTGACACTTTCAGCTTGACCACCCTCACGTAGCTGCTGTTGATGAAATGGCTCATGTGGGATCACGTGAGATCTGCTGCAAGACGAAAAATTGCTGATGAGATTGTAGTGTTGTAACAACTCTTAAGTTTCATTGTAGGAATTATTACCATGGAAAGCCAACTATTGGCATACTAAGACAGATACAAACTTAAAGTATTATTGTTGCCTTGGTTACGAGATATAATCATCTGTAATCAAGTTAATGTAAACACTAAATGGGGTTGAGTGTGTAGCCATGTGTTAAAACTCACTATAAGAGATGCCACCCTACTGTTAGTGTAAAAGACCTTCCAAAATTTGCCATGTTTGTGTCTGTCAGCTAGCTAATAGGTGAATTTCCATCGTTATGATTGACTACTTTTGGGCTGATGTCTTTAACAAAATATAAGGCAGTAGTAATTTAACACCACTTGACTTAACTTCGGCCCTAAACTAGTCTCTTAATACCTGCATAAATGTACAAGGGGTTGTATTACTATGAGATAGTTATTCAGCAAATTTGATAAGTTTTGGAAATATTTTATTTTCTAATGTAACTTCTTGGTAAAAGAGGGCACGAGAATGGTACACTCTTTAATTAATGGTATATTACTTAACGTTACAAATGCTTTCACCAACACCAGTTAACTGGTAAACCTAAAGGTTGCATAAAAGTGTTAACATGAACAGTAGTGGTTTTATTCATACATTCTTTTGACATTCTTTTTGATAAAGAGCATACTGTAACTTCACAGAGTAGTTGTTAGCTGTTAGCTTTTAGCTGTTATTTCAGGAATAATTTATAAGTAAACCCTAGTTTGGCCAATTTTGCATTGCAACACAATGTTATATTCAATAGACTATGATGTATAACCTAGTAAAGTTATATCACTGTCCAATCAGCTGTGGTAAGTATATAGTGTAGATAGTCTTAACCAATCAGCTGTGAGGTACCACCTGGCTAGTTATATCCAATCAGCTGTGAGATATCACCTGGCTAGCTGTATCCAATCAGCTGTCATGTATCACCTTGGTAGTTATAGCCTTGTCCAATCAGCTGTCATGTATCACCTTGGTAGTTACAGCCTTATCCAATCAGCTGTTATGTATCACCTTGGTAGTTACAGCTTTGACCAATCAGCAGTGATATACACTCTAGTTATCAACTAGATTATTAGCCCCTAAGGGTATTGCATTCAGCTGACTATGAATTGCTTCTGTCCATTATGCATATGTGCCTAAACATACCTCTGTCATTCAGAAGTAGCACAGGGTGATATATAAAAGGGGGCATATGTTTGTCTTTTTGTTTCATACCTATGTAAATTTGACAGATTTGTACAATTCCAATTTAAGTTATGCTCCTGTAGTCAGTTGTTCTACAGCATTAGTGGCACTGTTTTTTATGTACTTAAATAATACTCTGACAGTATGGATTACTTTCATGTCTTAGTTATAAGTACTTAAAATGAGAAATGACAACTTTAGAAGTGTGGCCTCTACTTGTTTCTCTGTCTATATATAGAGAGAGAGATTATACTGTACAGTGGTTGTTTCAAGAAACATTCCAGACATTCCAAGACGCCAACTGACCTTCTTCTTCACCTGGTTACAGAATACCATTACAGAATATGAGATTAGAAGTCAACTGGCAAACACAGTAAATCTCCTTATCATATTATTATGTTATTGATAATCAATATAATGTAACATTTTATCTATTCCTAACTTTGCTTTAGTTGACTTAAGTTTAAACTGTATAAATAAACGTTCACAATGGTGTTTTACTTCATCATTTCATTTTTACTTCTTACATGGCGTTGTTTGGTAAATTCTTTATTTTATGATTTCAAAGAAGGTTTATATTTATTTGATTTGCCATCTTCTGGGCTTTTCATTTGTGCGCTATTTTTGTAATGTTGTTTTGTATTCACTGCTGTAGTTTGTATGGCTACTCAGTGTAAAATATACTAAAGATAGCCACAAGGGACAAACTCAGAAGATTGGAAATGACGTAGATGGAATAATTTGAGCCTTCTCTTTGATCAGATGAATAAGGTGTGTGGGCAATTACAAGGACAACAACATTAGTGTATGTTAGTACTGTGACATGGCTCTTGAACATGTATCATATATCTCCACCCCCACCCCAACTTACATTTACTGTATGTACCCAGGGCTGATGTGAAGCCTGTGGAAGTCAGCACAAACTAGACCACTCTTCATTTGTGTTGAACATTTGGCCAATACATAATTTACATGTGATGTTCATTCATCATAACACATTTCTACTCCGCAAGGTTGCATTAGTTATTTAATTTTCCAAATACTTCTCCCTAAATTAAGTTTTGCAGTAACTCAAAAAAATGTCACCATCTCACAAAAAGACGAATGAAAGCAGATGCACAATACTAGACAAAATTCTTTTTAATAAAAAACAAAATAGATGGATTCCCATCGACTTGAGAAAGTCAGAATTATGAGTTCATCAACAGTTCGACACCTACACTTCTGGTCGCCTATGTCAATACACGTGAATGTTTCTTCCAAACAGTTTAATTTGTAACAAATAAGATAAACGCAAGTTTTAAGCTCATATAATTATGGAGGTGGGAAATTTAAATATGTACAGTATCTTTCCAGAGCAAAATTACAAGAGATTTCTACAACTGAAAATGGGAAAGAAACATTCCTGTGTATTAGCATAGCCGACCGAAAGTGTACTTGTCGACATTAGAGCGTGTTGTCGCGCGACTTCGTTCCATTTGACTCCACAGTGATGTGTAGAATTGTATTGCAGGTAGCGAGAATTGTATGACACCACATTTTAGTTATCAGAAAGACAAAAGATTCTATAATTTTGGCCACTAGGAGTGCTGTTTGTTGGCTGCTTTTAGACAAGAAGTCAGAGTTATGACAGTGGAGTAATATAGTTTCCTCTGAAAATACCATTTCCCAGTGTTTCATGGGAAAAGTTGATTTCATTCTGAGCCCAGTCAAAATGTTCTGCTAACATTTTTCCTGGTGACATGATTTTTAGGAACTTGTGAACTTTCACCACATCAGTTTGTTGACTGCTTCATGCATTGTCATGCCTTTGTGTCTTTAGCATGCCATTGCCTCATGAGGGCGCCCTCTTGTGGCACTTTCAGAAAATGACGTATTGAATTGTTGTCAGACTGTCCATTTTATACTGATAATAGAAAGTCTTGTAATGATGCATTAGGAGAGTTTTCTTGTGAAGTCTTTAACATCCGTTGTAGTTTGGAATGTTTCCATTTCTTGCTTTCTTTCTTTGCTGATGACACAGATGGTGTAGATGTCAAATACGGTGACCCAGGACTATGGAAGAAAAAGAAGTAGTCTTTGGTGAAGAAATATTTTACACAGTTTCCTAAAGTTTGTATCATTATCATCATTTCCCCAAAATATATTCACTATGCCCCCAAACATACGGAAAACGTTCTTAATCATGTTGTGTTTGTAGCATCACTCTAAAAATTTGGGAACAGTCGGTTCAGTGGTCATGCACTATGCATATGTTTTTGGATGTTTGCAAACTAAAATTCAAGGTTTTTTTTCAAGCATTATGTGAAATCCCAAGGTACATATATATTCATGTCATCTTTTCTCGTACCAATTTGTTTCTCTTTCTGACCCTCATTCCTCAGGAAAATGCAGTGTCATCCAAGTCACCATGTCAGGGGGGGGGGGGGGGGGGGTTGGTCCCTACCAACAGAATTTGAGCAAAAAGGTGAGAAAGCGAAGCAAATTGACAAGAGAATAGATCAAACCAAGATATACCTTTGGATTACACATGTATTGCTACTGACATAATACAGCAAAAGAAACTAAGCAGTACAGAATCGACAGTGAGAACGGATACACTTATTGCTTGTGGCTGCCTCTTGCAGTAGCAGTGTAGAATTATGATGTGATGCATATTTATGTTGTGTCTGTCAGCATTATTACAGGGAAGTGCAGTGTCTTTCATGTTGTCCTTGAGTGTAAATAACACTCTGCAAGAGACAGACACATGCAACAACTGTATCCATTCTGACTTTTGATTCTGTACAGCTGTAGTGTGGTATACATAATGCTAAGTAAGGTAAATTGCTCAGTTCCTTGATCAGTTTATTAGTTTACCTTGATACAACTGAAGTCTTTGATGTGTTGATCTTTGAAAATGATTTCCAAGGAGTTGTTTTCTGTGATGAATGGTTTTGATCGTATGTCAGGCTTCCTCCTGTATATTTAACAACCTTCCTGCACACTTGACATGACATAATCTGTGGACAGAAATGTTGAGTGTAAATATTCCTCACCCAGTAATCTCACAAAATTAAGTATAAAACATATGTAATTAGCACATCAAAAACAATCTAATTTTGGTCTATTTAAGGTACACTGCACCTCACTACAAATTTCACTGAACATCTCTTAATTTGCAACATGAAAGCCTGTTCCTGTTCCTTTTCAAGAAATAAGAAATTCTTTTTGTTTTCATAGAAATCTGCAATCTCTATTTTCCTAAAGAGTGAATGCAGTACTTGTACTTGGTGGCCATTTTGAATTCTAAAATGACATAATTTAGATATTATTGTGAGCTAGACTGGTTGTTCTCTGTCACAACAACCCATGTCTATGTCACTGGTTTTGCGGTGCTGGAAATCCGAGTCAAAACATTCCAAATTGCATGATTCTTTTGCTGGATTTTTCACAAATTATGCTTTTGGAGGTATAATTATTATACCCAATATTTTACATTCAGTCAGAAAATAATTGTTTAGCAAATTGAAGTGAAAATGCACCCTTAGGTCACAAGTATTTTCCGGCTGAATGAAGAAAATATTGGGGAATATTATCTAATAGGTCACACATAAAGCCATAAAACACACCAGGGTGACCAGTAGCATGATTTTACAATATGACAGAACCTCATGACACGTGAGTGCAACTGAGTGTGGCGTATACAGGGTATTTACACAACTGCTTGCAGTGTTCTCAAGGGACATTGATGTAAGTACACCCCTAGTAGGGTGGCATCTCTGATAGCAAGTTTTTCTCAAGTTGTGGCACATTCAACCTCATTCACTGTTTGCACTATCTTGATTACAAATGGTGATCAAGACATTATTATTACCTACTTGCAATAACAATACTTTGCCTATAGCTTGGTTTCCATAGTAGTAGTAGATATCCCTACAGTAATGAATAAAATGTCTTCCTTACCAACTGGTTTGTCCGTTGCCTGAAATTCTGCAGATGTTTCTTCTGATTTCTTGGTAAAAAATGTCCCTTATCCATTTTCTTTTCCAGTTTTCTTATTCGGGAAGATTTTTTCCTCTTTGGCTTGATCCTGAATTTATGAAGATTTGGATTAAGTTGAAATCCACACCTGGGACAGGTGGCATCAGTATCTCCTAAAAATGAAACACAAATCTTAGCAATAATGCACATTTGCCATAGTCAGTTGTTTATCATGACATTCTGCCCTCATCGCCCTCCTTGCACCGAAGTTGTGGGAGGGGTTGGCTGATGTGTGAGGGCGCCCCGTCACAGCATACCTTACAGACTCTATACTAGTGGTGGTGATGAATTTATACATACCTGTGATGACTGTGTGTTCATTCCTTTGATTATATCGTTGAAGAGTCCTTTGAAAGTAACATATACCAAAGAAGGTTGTGAGAATATTAGAAATGGCCATTTACATGTAATTCCTATCAAATTATCAGTCAACCGGGAAATTATATATAAATATGGTTATTATACTAGGAACTGCGCACATCTGTATATCAACTGACAGTACGTGTACACTGAGTGTTCAGGGATATTCTGTATGCTCTCCAGACCGTATAATGACTGGAAAGATATCCAGCCTACTGGTTATACAGAATTTATTGTACCTCAGACCGACCACTATCTTTTTAGTGGTCCGAGATTGTACCAAGGAGGTTTACAATGTAAAGTGTACAATATTCTTACCATAAGCTAGGGCGAATGTTTACACAAGGGATCGAAGTGTGGCTGAGCAATTAACACTTCATTTGTAAACCTAGCTGATAACAGCTAAATGTAAACATCGGGAATAAAATACAGTCAGCATTTAGAGTACTATCTTTATTACAAAAATATTCAAAACATATGTTATTGTAAATCCTCGCATATATGCCTGCAATTCCCTGTGATCTGATATTGTCCCTTTATCATCATTAGAAGGAAGG
Organism: Glandiceps talaboti; assembly: GCF_964340395.1. Taxonomy (NCBI): domain Eukaryota; kingdom Metazoa; phylum Hemichordata; class Enteropneusta; family Spengelidae; genus Glandiceps; species Glandiceps talaboti. The sequence goes on along the minus strand of NC_135564.1, from coordinate 13,095,424 downwards.
GACAATATCAGAATCGAGAGCCCGACTATTAAACAATGGCTATTTGTATTTCTGTCTGCAAGCAGGACCAGCGATGCGCATATTGCAGGTTACAATCATAGACATAGGCAGCGTCTCCACAGGCATTTGTTTCCCGAGTTATGGCTCAGAATATTTCTATCAGAATACATTAAAATGACGATAATATCGTTAATATTGACGTATTAAACCAAGACTATATGAAAGGGGTAAAATTACACATGTTTCTGTGATCGCGCAGTTTCACTAAATGCGAAGGAAGAACGTCTTCCTTCGCATTTAGTGAAACTGCGCGATCACAGAAACATGTGTAATTTTACCCCTTTCATATAGTCTTGGTTTAATACGTCAATATTAACGATATTATCGTCATTTTAATGTATTCAGATAGAAATATTCTGAGCCATAACTCGGGAAACAAATGCCTGTGAGCGTCTCCCAGCTGCAGCCCCAGCGTCAATTTACAGTACACAATCTACTGAGGGTACATCCAAAGCGGAGTCTGGAGAGTACTTACGTATAATACGCTGCAATCTCTGGCAGTTTACCGGAGTAGAACTTCGCCACGTTACTGAAAAACGTGCCTTGCGGAGTGACTTTCATTGTGGGACACCTGAAAAGCCTGGCCGATGTTCTAGCAGTAGATTGCAAATGGACACATGCTGAACATTCGTCTGCGCATCGCATCTGCGCGTATTTACTTTTAGATCAAGGGTCAATCACGTGTCATGTCACTTTTGAAGGTCATATCAGGTCAAACCCTGCACATTTGTGTTGTCCATCGTGTTATTCCGGTGTGTTTGTGGTGCTCATGGCGTACCCACTCAGGAAATTTGTCAAACTCCTTCTCGATTCTGCTGCTAATGGCGGTCAGAAGGCATTGCATGCGCGCTGTCTCAGTGAAAGTTGTGCAAGGTTGAGAGATTTCAATCGTCCCCCGACGGGGAATGAAATGGCAAGATCTGGGGGTATACCGTCCATGTGTAGATTGCCAATACAAGAGACAGCTGAAGGTAATTTCGATATTTCGACAAAACTATGGTCTTCATTTGTGATAACTGTAATTAGCCAGGTTTTAGTTGATAAAGATACTTTAAAATGTATTACAAGTTAACCATCAGACGAAAACAACAACAAAAAATTCTCTAGAGGCGAGTTTTTTTTAGGACCAGTGGGGAAGTATTTATAAGGTGGATTAATTCACCAATGCAAACAAATGTAATGCTGTTTCTGAATTCTGAATCCCCTGTCACTATTATTATATTTACAAAACTTTTTACAGTTATTCAATAATAAAATTATAATAATAGACTAGAAAAGTGTATAATATGAATACCATATGGCCCACATATAGTCTCATTTTGCATCATAAACTAAATATGACATCGCATATACAGTAATTCTTGACTTTTTCTATATTTGGCTAGGATTGGATGCATGTTTTGTTGGGATTCCATTGGATATAGGTTCGTCGAATCGGTCTGGATCAAGATTAGGACCTCGTCAAATAAGGACAGAGTCTTGCATCATAGGATCATTTAACACTGTCACAGGTATGTATAACCATGGATGTCTAATCTAATGAGATGTTATTTTAATATACACCCATGGTATAACCAGCTACAATAAAGGTAGAATGTACTTCATTCATTCATTCATTCATTCATTCATTCATTCATTCATTCATGTGTTACTCAGTTTGATTACAAGTAGCTGACATTGGTGATGTTTACATCAATTTATATGATTTGATTTATACACTATATCAGTTATACTACAGTGCCATTGGCATATTGAATATATCTAATGTTCCCATTCATTCATTAATTCAGGTGCTGCACCATTTGAGTCACTACAAGTAGCTGACATTGGTGATGTTCACATCAATTTATATAGTCTGAAGAGAGCTTGTGATGATATCCGTGAATTCTATAAAAGCAAAATAATGCCATACAACTGTAAACCGTTAACACTGGGTGGTGACCATACAATATCTTATCCTATACTGCAAGCTATTAAGGTATGATAGAGGATGGAGAAACTAGAACAACAAACACTATAAAAATGACATGACACAAGACAAGACAAGACAATATTACACACACAACACAATACAACACAACACAATGCAACACAATGCAACACAGCACAATACAATACAACACAATGCCATGCAACACAGTGCAGCACAGTACAGCACATCCTGAGGCTGTCAGTAGCACAGCACAACACATCACATCACAGCACAGCAAAGCACAGCACAGCACAGCACAACACAACACAACACAACATTACACAACATCACACACACACACACACACACACACACACACACACACACACACACACACACACACTAGCCACATAATCTAGATACACAACTCAAACAATTTAGCAATAAAATAATACAATTTAAAAAAAAAAATTTATTATTCAAAATACATGTAAATTACAGAAATTTTATTTATGTCATTACAACAGGAAATTTTTCATAAAAATTAAATTTCTTCATTGAGTATATTTTCTTTGGAAGAAAATTGAAATTAAATGTGTAAAATTAAGGTTAACTTTTTCCAAAAATGTTTTATATTTTGACATTTCTAGGAAAAGTATGGTCCAGTAGGTATGGTTCACATTGATGCACATTCAGACACTTTAGAACATCAAATGGACATGAAGATAGCACATGGAACACCATTTCAAAGAGCTGTGGAAGAAGGATTGTTAGATTGTAAACGTGTTGTAACGATAGGACTACGTGGTCAAGCATCTACTTCATCTGACGGCTGGAAAATTCCGGTAAGGGGTACACCATTTGATATTGTATGGGGGGCATAGGCAAAAGAGATATTGATTTCTAGTTGCTCTTTGAAAAAGATTGTTGACATGGTGGCCGAAAAAAAGTATGTTGTTGGCTCCAAATCCTCCCCTTTCCCCAATATCAACAAAATATTTACAAAATCTCTAACTCATAATCTTGATATTTGTTGTATTTATTGGTAAATTAACATCTATGGAAGTACTGAAATATTAATTTATGTAATATTGGTGTTATATAGGGATTTCGATATGTATGGGCACATCAGTATTGGTACAAGTCTATGAGTCCATTGATGGAAGAAATACGACATCATATGGGAAGTGGACCAGTTTATATCAGTCTGGATATTGATGCTTTAGATCCTAGTGTAGCACCGGGTACAGGTTAGTAGCAACACATCCACACACACACCCACACACTCACACACACACACACACACACACACACACACACACACACACACACACACACACACACACACACACACAACTGTATGTACGTACACACCTGCACATTTTACTTATACACACGCATGCCACAGGCACAAGCAACACACACAATCAATTCACCATCTAGAAAATCAAAGCATTGTATCTCTTCTAAAAGGCAATCTGTCTTTTAGTAATGTTAACATAGTTGTTCACATACACACAACTGCACATGTGCACACACACACACACACACACATGCACATCATGCACTCACACAGTAGTTTGAGAGCACTGGAATCAGGGTAAAAAGAAGCCTAGAAAGAGAAGATCATTGCCAGTTACACTTGACATGGTACGTGGCATAGACCCTACTCTCGTGTAGAGTCTATATGTACATGGTTATCGTATGACCACATTTCATAATGTAGTATACACTATTACATTAGGACTAGAAGTTAATGTACACTTTCAACAGTCATTTCAGAGTCAAAATAATGACTTGGAAAACTTATATTCAGTCATTAACCCAATTTTCATGTTCATTTTGTCTCAGGTTATCCAGAAATTGGAGGTCTAACTTCAATGCAGGTTTTAGAAATTATTAGAGGATGCAAAGGACTTGATGTTATTGGTGGAGATGTAGTAGAAGTATGTAAATATTTGTTTTATATAGAAATTAAAGGAGTGGTGCCATAAATGTAACATTTTCAGCAGGGGGTGGGGGCCTAGTACTTGCCTAGGAAACTGGACATGAACAATGGACACCATTTTTCAGATAGAAAGTTCCACTTTTCAATAGGGAAGAGGGCAGGTACTATTTTTTTTAAAATTTGTATATCAATGTATTTATAACATGAAAGTGTTGTTACGCATGTGATTGACGCATATAATGAATAATATGGTTTTATGTCAAACTGTGAAGAAAAATATTCCATTCTGAATCATACCCTTCAAGTTACAAGTTTGAAACTATATATTAAAACCCTTTACCTGTTGTAACAGTTTTTTTTCAAACGTTTTCTTCTTCAGGTGTCACCACAATATGATATATCTGGTACCACAGCAATAGTGGCTGCTAATCTGGTGTACGAAATGTTGTGTGTATTGCCTGGAGTGAAATATTACCCTGTAAGCCATTGGTAAAACTTATCTTCTATGTGGTAGTAGCATGAGACAGAGGAAGTTTCCCGATGCAGTCCACATCTTAATATGTAATACAAGAAGTGATTGTACTAACATAATACACCATATTCTGGTTAGCTATGTTGCAGCATTTTTTCATTAGGAGTGTGTCTGGGAACTACAGATTCGAGGGTATAAATGAAGGTAAATTTTCATACCAGATACCAAATGTTTAACAGTATGTGAAGCAAGTGATAATAAATGTATGGAACTTTTACAAGTTCCTAATAATTTACTGAGAATCCCACTGACTTTGCAGTCAAACGATAAGGACAAGGTATGTTGAATGAGTCAAGACTAAGGATTCGCTTTTTTCTCGCATTTGCTTGGCTGCAGAGCAGCACCCTCTAGTGGTCAAACTACAAAAAAACTTTGTTTTTTTAATAACCAGCATATAGCGTATCATGCTATTATAATGTGATAGAATCAAGTAGTTTCAATGATTTGTAAATAATTACACCAACAAGTAATAGTAATATATTCACTTAATTCCTAAAGTTTGTAATATCCTAGATTAGTCCATTCTAAATATGATGATTAACTTTTTGACAAATCTTGTGAAAGTACAAGACCATAGATCATTGCAGACACCTGTGCAAATACCCACACTGCAGTGTACACTTCACTCACACTTGTACATCACAGGGCTCTGTTATTACTAAGTAATAAAGCCAATATGAAGAGCAGTTAGTTTGTTGTGTTTGATACATATCATTTCAATGTACCAGCTGATGTATCATTCATACTACTGTCATTCTAACAAGCCAGCATAATCTTTCTACTCTCACGAAAACATATCCTCTTGGGGAAGTGTATGGTATAGTTTAACTGCATAGAACTCTGGTAATTTTATAATGATGACTACAGCGAGATAGGTGAATTTTCTAACAAATGTAAGTAGGTTATTGCCTTAATCTAATAAAACTATTCATTTGGATTTAGAAATGAATGCTCACTTTTCTATGTAGCTCATTTTACTGTTTACTTCTGTCAACTTTTTGTATTTTTGGGGGAATTGACACAATAAAGGATTATTGTTAAGAATCGGTTTGAGCTAATATATGCACACACCCATGCAGAGGTGAGCTAATCCATTTCAATGTTGTGGTTATCAGACCAGTAATGAAATTAATCCAGTTGTCCTGCAGCCAGATCTAGCAATCCTAATTTTTTGATTAATGCTGAATCAAAAACTTTTGTAATGGTTTCTGTTTTCATTTGCCGTGACTTATATTTCATTTGTCACTGTTATTGGACAATAGGAATTCTCCCCCCCCCCTCTCTCTCTCTCTCTCTCTCGCTCGCTCTCTCTCTCTCACTTGCTCTCTCTCTCTCTCACTTGCTCTCTCTCGCTCGCTCTCTTGCTCACTCTCTCTCTCTCTCTCTCGCTCTCTCTCTCTCTCTCCCTCTCTCTCTCTCTCTCTCTCTCTCTCTCTCTCTCTCTCTCTCTCTCTCTCTCTCTCTCTCTCTCTCTCTCTCTCTCTCTCTCTCTCATGGGTCTAATGGTAGTTGGTCATTCTGTATCAGTCTAATGGTAGTTGCTTTCAAAAAGGAGTTGTCTGGCATAACAGTTCAATGATCCACAAGGCTGGACCACTGGATTTAGTCACTGCACTTGGAAATGTATGACTTCAATAGGTTACATGGGAATCACATTCATCTCTCATGTGGATACACACGACATCAGACACATCAATATTTCTTTTATATGAAATGTCATACTTTACTCAATAATAAGGACAAGTCTTTGAAGTACCAATTCACTGATTATTAAGATTTTGTACACAAATATTTACAAGAAATGAGGTTCTCTAATAAGTAGTACGGCACAGTCTCAGTGACACAACATTAGTAAATTTATATGATCAGTTAGTCACATTTCACAGTCATGATTCAATTTCTAAAATAATCCAGTCCTAACCACTTCTATTATACTTTGTTGCTCCACTCTTACAAAGTCTACCAGTGATAAACTAGTTTTCTGTTGTACTGAAAATACTACAACATGTAGACACTGGTACTTGAATCAATCAGAAAATTGGTCTAAAATGTAACAGAATATTTCTGTCTGTTATTACACGAGGCTACTTCATTGCAATATTTCAGAACAGTAGACCAATTGATTAAAGTGTCTGAAGTCTCTGGACGGCAAAACAGTTGGAATGTTTGAGAACAGTAAATGTGCTGTAAGTACTAGTATTTGTATGTTTCTATCACCATACAGGAAGTGATGTCACTGGTTAGGATTCTGCTGTGAATATAGAGGGCGCCATAACAGGCTATGAGAGTGGCAGATACGCATAATACTACACTGACGCGTGTCATAATCAAAATTTGTATAATTAGGTAAATAAACACACAAATCATTATATTGCCACAAATATATATACATACAAATATGGATAACTAAGCTAAAACAGCAATTTTTATGAAAAATGTAATCATTTGTATTGTACACCAAGAATATGTTTTTCATAAGGAGCGCATTCTGTAATCAGGGCTATATTTTCAGTAAAAACTATGTAACATCATCAAACCAATACAATTACAACTGTGGCATCCTTTGTTAGGGTCTATGGTTTCAATAAGCTAAGACAGATATAAACAAACTAAAACTACTATTGCGGCATATAGGAGGTTACATATGGATGATGGTGATGGCAATGCCTTGGTGATGTACAACATACAATCACTCTGTAATGAAGATAAGTGAACACTGACATATCTAAAAAATATACCATGTATAAATCTAGATGAATAAAAACACTGTATGGGACTTACCATGGACTATAACCATCCAGTCATGATTGGTAAACCTAATATTTTACAGGTCAAGATACATGTGATAAAGCTATCAATGATGCCACTCTCCTGTGTTTAATCATACCAAGGTCAATGATAGATTAATACCAACATGTCAATTAATATTTTCAATTTGTTTAAATCTTGTCAAAAATGCTCTTGCTAGAGTGATACCACTGCACTCATTGATATCAAACTGCCGTGATTACGTTTGGCTGCAGTAGGTGGCTTTTACATGGATTACGGTATTTTGAGCCATTCCATGGATCTCACAGTGCTGGGACAGTTTGTTTTCCTGGTTTATCGCCCTCATTTGGATCATGTGTTGGAGGACTTGGTAAATCTTCTGGTTTAACATCTGTTATTGGTTTCTGTGGTTCTTTGACTGGTGGTTGTACTGGTTTACTTGGTTTTGACTGCTGTGTTTTAGGTTCTGCTCCTGCTGCACCCTTCCAAACTAAGCCTTCTCCCACCTGTAAAGCTGGTCCAAGTTTAGATGCTGTGTCTATCATCTAGTAAGAATCCAGACACAAATGTTACAAAGTTGGTAAATGAATACCAAAAATGGCTTGAATCTTTGACTAGTGTTGCACCTCAGCTAGGGATTCAAGTTATAAAGTTAAAGCACTTTTGAAATTTTTTTTTTTATAAATTTGTAGTACTTTTTAAGTTAACAATTTTTAACAGAAGAACACAAATGAAAAAAGGCTGGTCTCAACAAAACACAACTCTAAGGGTTTCCAAAAGTTTTCACCCTGTTAACAGAGAATTATTAGGTCAGTAATATTTACATGTAACAGGTTAAAGGGACATTCTCAGCTACATCTTATATATTTTCACAGAGACTGTGATGGAGTCTGTGATAAACAATATGCTTTAATTATTGTTTTCATTTTTTTGCAAGCTAGGGCTGGACCTAAAGCTAAAGCAAAACATTTTATCATGGCCCGATCTCTATCACAACACCAACATAGAGATTTCAGTTATGTTTACTCTAACTTGTTTCTCTTGCCTTGAGTGAAACACATGTCACCCCATTGTACTATCATTTGTAGTACATTCCTGGCGATGCTGATGAAAATTTAGTATTATTCTCCGCAGTATTCTGACTCTGGGTAGCAATATTTTATAATTCATAATGAATTCTTACCTCTTGGTCCACCTCTGCATTAGGATTAGTTTTTCTCTGATGTTGTAATTTTTGTTCAAATAATGAAAACTGATGTGATGCGGTTTTACGATCTCCAGTGTTATACAAGAATATGGCATAGTTTAGATGAATAAAAGGATCATTCCTGGTGAGACAAAAAGAAGGAATGCATTCAGGATTATATCTAAAAAAGTCCTGCCCCCCCCCCCCCCCCAATAAAATATGGAAGTTGTGTGCCAAAAAATTTAGTTTCAAAAGTCAACTTCCATACTATGAATCACCTTATTACTCACTTTAAAAGAAACTAACAAACTTCAAGTAATACAAAGAGTTTGTGATACATACAAAAATGGTTTAATTTTTTACATTATTTTGACCCTTCACATACTGTAGACTAAGACACCACAAGAAAATATGATTTTACTGTCTTCAACTGGTTCCCAAAGACTAATTTATACTAATTACCAGACTCACTGGTACACTGTATTTATATCCACGAAGGGATCTTTGTCACTATATAGTTTCATATTTTATTTAAGTGAAATAAGTGAAAATAAATCTTTCGTGAAAGTTTCCAGATTCACAGGATGTCACTCACTGTAACTAGCCCCCTCCTCAACTATGTCCTTTGGGAGTCTGGTGATGTGAGGCAATGTGAAGACCATAGAATGGTTCCATTGACCGGTCAATACTTGCCCTTACATGTAAATAACATAAGTGACTTTTGAAACATTTCCACAAGGAGAGTCATTGACTTATTGAGACTAATTAAGATATTAATTGACGTCTAAACTTTGATCATGACTTGAAAATTTACTCAGTTTACTTACTGCTCCATTCCACACGCTTGTTCATAGGCCTGCTTAGCATTATCAGGGTCATCTAAATGGGTCAGTGCCACTAAAAAAAACAACAGAAAAATATTAATTACCCTTTTGGAATCTAGTTTTGAAGCAACTACGAATCTTTCATCCAAATCACTTAGACGTCATCAGTGTAATAATGTTAACATTAATTTACTCACCAGCAAGTAGCATAAACAGCTGTCCCATTTTAGGTTTGAGATTAATAGCAGCACTAAGGAAATGAAAGGCTGATGCATACTGCTGCATTGTTAGATGTACCAAACCAAGATTATACAGTATCTTCCAATCAAAGGGTGCTAGATAATTAGCACGTTTCAAACAGCTGATGGCCTGCCATGGTAATCAAAAATAAACATTCTATCAAAATCAAATTTTAGTGTAATACACAAACTCATACTGGTACATTGCCTGTAATAATTGAACAATAAACATAAAAACTATATGTATATATTTAAGCAGACAACACTGAGGACAAGTTTTTATAAATGGAAATCAGTTTACATGTAAATGTAGATTGATAACATAAATATGTAACTCTGAAATTGGAGCAAAGCTGATTGTAATGAAATATTTATGATAACTTTGGACATACAAACGATTATACTGATATCATTTCATAGAATAGAAAATAACCGATAGGCAAGTTTGGGGTTGCTATGACAAAGATCATGGTTGTTAAGGACTTTTCACATGATTCAAGAATGCTCATTTTATGGGTATCATCTATAACATTTGCTTTGGCCTAAAATATCGAATTGTGAGTCGTTGTTATGGTCACAGAATCTAGGCATTTTTGACATGATTTTGAAATGCTTATTTTCAAGATTACTGATATTTTGTGTTTAGCTTGGTTGCTCATGCTAGTTTTGGGATGATATCATCCCTCATTCTGTATCAACAATTCATCCTGTGGATAATGATTTGAATGTAAACTGATGATGCTCGTATCAAAATGGATAGTACTAAAAGACAGAAACACATTGTATGAACTTACCGCTACAAATTTAGTTTTACCGAAAAAACACATGCCAATATTATTCCATAGTGGTGGACTTTCAGGTACAGCTGAAGCAGCAATACGATATTTAGTTAAGGCAACTTCAAAGTCTCCATGTGTTTGCATCATACAACCTGCTGCTAAGATAGCCTATGAAGAGAACAAAGATGAAATACTTTCATTCTACCTCATCAACAGTATAGGCTTCATGAAAAATATTGTTCAAAATTTCAAATATTAAAATCACAATGTAAGATTCATTTTCCAAAGCAATTCCCCTAATGTATTCCTATTTGACTTAATGGTAAGCTAATTAATGTATAGAGGCATGTAATACTGTTTACCTGACCCCCCCCCCCCCAAAAAAAAAAAAAAAGAAAAAAAAAGAAGAAGAATTAGAAGGTCATGAAAGGTCACTATGTTACTTACCTTTACATTACTGGGGTCATACGTCAGTGCATTACCAAGATGTTCAAAAGCCTTTTGGGTTTGACCAATCTATAAAATATGATAATATAATATGATACCACAAGATTAAATATCATTATAGTCTGTTTCTCACCTATGAAATTGCCTTGCACAATTGTGTGAAATATATACAACCTACACATATTGAGTGGTGATCAAATTGTCCAACCTTATGGCTAACTATTACTATATTATTATATAAAGATTATTTTGAAAATCTTTGGCGACAACTGAGTGGGTAGACATTTGTGCCACACTATCAAGCCAGCATTCATGGGGTGATTTGGAATGAATTTCTTATTCATTTCATAAAAATTCAGGTACTACTCTTACACAAAACCGTTTTTATTTATTTTTTTTATTTACTTATTTATTTACCATCCAACAGGCATTGCCCAATAACAGGAGGAGGGTTCAGTGTTAGTGCAGGAGGAAACTGGAGTACCTGGGGAAAACCTGCGTTGTTCGGTAGAGTCAAACTGAATGACACTCTTCTTACTTACAGCGTGGTAAATTTAATAAAACCCTTAATGGGTTCGAACCCCTACAGCAGTGGTAAAAGGCAAGTGGTTTAACCACTTGGACACCGACAACCCTTGTTACTCCTTTCTGGTGTAAACATTTTAGCTTTTTTCCGTGTTACTAAACGTAAGTTCCACGCTCGAGGTAAATCCTATTCATCTAAATCTGGAACAAACATCATTGTAGGTCACAATAACAATTCTACACTTACCTGTAGATAAAGAAGTCCAAGTGTAGACAAAAGTTCTGGGTTTTCAGGATTAAATCTGTATCAAAAAAATTCTCAGTTAAGGAGAGTTTAGGGATATTCATGTTCCACATTATACATGTCTTACTAAGTAGTACACTTTTGAACAGAAAATACTGAATTCACATTCTAGTCCTAATATGTCATAACAAAGTATATCTATGGTATATCATTGATTCTGTAGTGCTAGAAATATAAATTAAAACACTCAGAATCATGACTAATTTCTCAGTTTTTCATTACTATAATTACATTGTTCCCAAATATATTCTATGTTCAGCTGGAAAATACTCCTGACCTAAGGGATTTGTTACTACTTGTTGACCCAAGGCCCCTTATGTCAGTCATAGTTTGCTCGACTGAACAAAGAAATACATTGTCTATTGTTAAAAATGCTAAAGGATGTTAATTGTAGAAGCAAACCATTCTTGCAAAACAGAGCTACATTTCTTTCATAACATTGCGAAATATCAAGCATCTGGGACAGTGCCGTAAAAGAGGCAGTGGTTTACAACGATGTAAGCAAACAAGAATTAATATCTGCAGTCATAGTTGTATGTACTTACTCTACAGCTCGTTTGTAGACATCAACTGCCATGTCCATATCTCCTTCCATTAAGAATATCTTACCCAGCATAACAAATGATAAATCATGACGATTACACTGTATGGCATGTTTTAGACATTCTTTGGCCTGCATATTAGGAGATAACATTGAATGAAATATCATTAATGTCATTATCAAAATTGTCAAAAAAAACTGAAAAATATTATAGTGTCGATTTAGTTGTAGTATTGTCAACTATGTGGAAAATTGTACAATATATGGTGGCAACCCACCCATCCACCCAACCAACTAACCACCCAGCCACCCAACCAACCAACCAACCAACCAACCAACCAACCAACCAACCAACCAACCTACCTACCAATCAATCAATCAAAAACATTTATAAAGTACCTGAATCTAGTACACAGTATTGTTCAAAGGCACTGAACGAGTAATCCAGTAAAGGGTGAGGGGTGGGGTGGATGGCTAACAATAATGATATTGTTTATGTACCATACCCATAAACTCTCGAAGCATCTTTCATACTGCGTGAGACTGTTAACCTGTAATTTAGTTTGCTGCTATACTGTCCCAAGTATACCATACCTTGTCAAAATCTTTGATGTACATGTAACATATACCCATATTATGGTTAATTTCCCAATCTCTATGACTCAATTTAGCAGCCTCATTGTATACATCTATGGCAGCTTTATGACGTCCTAACAGAAACCTACAATTTGAAAAGAAATGAAGAATGAAATAAAACACACCTGTTCATTTACAAAGATTCAAATGTTGGGTCAAAGGACTAAATGTTGTGAAATCCATGCATATAGAAATGTATATATCAGACATCCGTGAATAGTTTCATCAGGTTGGACAATATCTTGAGAAACAAAGTTATATTTCACAACCAAGGTAATGTATGTAATGTAGGTATGTAAAATTACCTTGGTTGTGAAATATAACTATGTTTCTCTATATATCAGACCATCTCATAGGAAAGTAATTTTCTGATCCAGTACTAAGCCAAGTTATAAGAAATCCAATATACTTACAGAGATCTTGCAACTTGTTTGAGATTATCTGTACTTTGTGGATTTAACAAACTACAACTCTGGAATAATTCTAATGATTCCTGGATACGTCCTTCCAGTCGGAATATCAAACCCTGCACATAGACGGCATACTCACACATTCCTTGGGTTTCAAGCATCTGTTCCTTTATCAAAGACTAAACACAAATAGAGATATCTTTCAATTTCACGGAATGATGTAATGATGACAAATGTATCAATGGAAAAATATTACTTGGGCAAGATCATGTTGGACTAGTTAATATAGAAACAATCTAAAGCTATTATTATGACATGTTGACATTAATATATTCATGGACATTTATATGATTACCCCTACCATGGAATGTTTTCTTGAGGAGAAGACTTATTCAGTGTTTTGTTTGTGTAGACTTCCAGTTTACATTTTCTATGACAGCCAATGTTTATACTGTCTTGATCACCAGGTAAATTGTCAGTATTACAATGGTACCCACTTTGATATGTAACATAATACATACTATTATGGTGTAGAAATGCTGCAAGAAGAAGGTATGTTGTGTAATCTCCAAAATGAACTTGCTTGCACAGACTATGTAGACTTTAATACATGCTATGATAATTTTAGTTGGCGTCTATTTTAGCTTGTTAGAACTAAGTATGCCACAATCATATTCTTACTATTATAGTAACTATTCCGTATAATGCTGTTACATATTGATAACAGGTCTTGACTGAAGACAAAGACCCAAACTGCCAAGAGTATTATGTTTAGGCTAGGTGTAACAGTAACACTAAATACAGGTAAAAGTTGAGCAAAGAAATGCCCAAATAACTTAGTTCAGCTTGCCTTATCTAAGTAAAGAAAAACACAGCAAAACTTTGCCTAAAATAAACATTACCATAGTTTAGCAGTCTTATTAAATGAAATGAGATTGGAGAATCTGAGCCCACACGAAATACTCTCTTAATCTACATACCTTACAGGTGTCATATTCCTTCCTGACATAATGTAGATGAATCAACCAATTCCTTCTTTCAAAAATTGGTAGTTCAGGTGCTGAAAACAAGACAGAATAGAGAAAAATCATTCATTTACTGAATATTCAATCTTATATCTTTAGTATACTTTATTATTTTACCATTTTGAAAAGTAGGTATTAACTTGAAATCAGCCTTTGGATCACTCATTTCTGATGAGTCTTAACCAATGTTTATTCTGTCTGACAGTAATGTTCATCTAATGCTTATTTTATGATTCTGCAGTACTCAATTATGTGTCAAAATGTTCAAAATCAGCATCGTTTCCATATATTTTCATAAAATTTTAGCTTGTGTGGGTAAAGTTATATTATTGTCCAATATTTTCCTTTATACAGCTGGGAATATTCATGACATATGGTTTTATCACCACTCATGTTTGACTCAAAGTGACAGGGCCCCTTAGGTCACTTGTGGTTTGTTTTTTCTCAGAATGAAGAAAATATAACAAGGAATAATATTTTGAATTTGTTATAAACAAGGAAAGAAAAGTGACATTTATAGCAAACCCAAGGAATAATGGCCATTTAAAATTCTATCTTACCTTTTTTAGTACGAGGTTTAGGGGCTGAAGGAGTTGGTACTTTAGTGGATGGTGTTAACTGTGAATCATCAAGTGGTTTCTTGACTTCTTCTGGATGCTAAAATAAGTTAAGTTATAAGGATTACAGATTTTGTGTGTCACACAAATGAATTCTAATTTCAGCATTTACTAAACAGTGTGTAAAAAAGATGTCAATCTCTCAGTATATTCTTTCAAAGATGATTCATGGTACCTATGCTAAAATCAAAGACTTCCTTTATGTCCTTTGTGTCTAAAAAATCAATTAGTATCCATATTCTAAAGTATACATATTATTACTGTAATGTGGGAAGATAACGTAGTGTTAAATCGGAACATGGTTGTCAAGAACTAGACTACCATATTCTGGCCAATGGCAGACATAATTCCTTTATTTTCTCATAAATACACCTTGTAAATATCTATACATGTTCATATTAGTGGCCATACAGATGTATGTAGCTATAAACCTGGTAAGATTGGGAGAGTCCTTTTTTAAGCTTTGTGACATATTTATCCATGGATGAAGTTAATTTATATAAACTCACCATCAGAAAAATCACTATTTCAAAATAAATAAATACTTGGTGTAAATACTACATGGCTACAGAAATAACATTACAGCAAGTCGTCGTTGCCCCCCCCCCCCCCATCTTTATTTACGTTTGTGATGGCTGTCAAAACTCAAATATTCAATCATGGATGAATGGATTCAGTCTATTCATGAAGCCTTTCACTACTGCACAACTACAGTGACGCGTTTCAACTATAACAGAGTAGTCAATAATTTACTTCAAGTGTTTGTAAAATAAATGTAACAATGGAAACTGATAATATTTTGTAGTTACCTGATCGCCACCGTCTTTGCTGTCTGCCATTTTGCAAGAATTTAAGACCCTTTAAGTGCAGATTAAAAATCATTAGCAGATTATATGCACTTTATCGATCAAAAACAGGATTATGCACAATCTGTAACAGTAAATACTTAGTTTTTGTGCCCTACAGTGCAAAGTTTCCGTGCTTTACAATATGGTAGTAATCTAAGCTGAACAATATGATGTTGGAATTATAGTATCCGACATTTTATTGACCTTTCGACCCAAGAGTAAAAAAAGGCTTACTTAGGGGGTCTTTTGGCAAACCGGAAGTGGGTGACTTGCCATGTGGGAAGCGTGCGAGTGCTAGAGAGGCACAAGAAAAGCGTTTTGACTGCCTGTATGACTTTCGCGTGGTAGTTTACATAAATCAAAATGAGTGACACAGGTAGCAGAATCTTCGTTGGATACAGAGCTTTGGGTTTCCATAGTAACCATGTACCGTTAGCGCTTCGATACCACAAGAAACACCGGGAAAGTTATGTTGTAACAGTTGTTGGCAATGCCTTTCATACGTATAACGTAAGTATAAACATTGAACAGTTGAATTTATAACGTATGCAGTCCTGTTAATTAATATGCATGGGCGTAGAAGTCTTCCCTAGGGCCTTATACCATCATATATGGTAGATCATGTTAATTTCTGAGTGTCTTCAAAGATAGTATTTTATTGTCAAATTGAGCAGATCATGGAAGTATCACCCACAGTGCAGATAAATAAATAACTTAGGACAGATGCGAAATTGACTGAGATTTTCAATACTTTCTAATATTTGTTTATTGCCCCTGATTAAAATAATTTAAAACTATGGGAAAAAAAGTGTCAGACTGATAGAATATATATTCATAGTTAATTATTTTGTACTATGGTGTTAATACAGTAATTATTTTCATTAATTATATTTTACAGTGTTCAAAATTACGAATAACAAGTGTCAGTAAGTATATCTATTCTCAATTTCATTCGTTTTGTACATGAAGAGACATACCTGTATCCAATATGTTTGCTGAACTTTGCTTTGTGTTGGTGGCCAGTCTGTCATAACATTTAGTCAATAACCCTCTCCCCATACACACACACACACACACACACACACACACACACACACACACACAGACAGACAGACAGACAGGCAGGCAGGCAGGCAGGCAGACACACACACACACACACACACACACAATAACACAATAAGAGAAAACAAAGAAATGTAATAACAAAGAACTATCACCTGAATCACCAATAATGGCAATGCATCCATAAAATGTTTTTTCTTATAATTGCAATAAAAAATAGAACAAATGCATTATATATAAAGAAGAGACAGATAGAAAAAACATAATCCATTCACTATAAATGATTAGATATCACTGTTATGATTAACAGATAAATTTCTAATTACATGTAGTGAAGGTGAGGCTACAAAGACAGTAATTGCAGTAAATGGTATTTATTGATATTTTAGGTGATGCCCATCCTGATAACATCAATTGTCTAGCAGTGGATGCATATCTAGTGTATACAGCATGTAATAATGTTATCAGATCATTTGAAAGGAACAAACAGGTAAGTAGTATTCTATATCTATTTCAAAGGGCATTGAAGTATCTTATACTGTATGTGTTCATGATTTTTGAAATCTAGTAAAAACGTTATCTTGTGGCATGCCTTTTCCAAAAATGCATGGAGTTGTGGAATTGTAATTTTTAACAGATAACATTGCATTGTAAGCTGTGGCTGTTGATATGAAAAATGTGGAATATAATCAGATACTTTTTTTTTACATATTTATCAAGTGATAGGAAAACGTTCCATGGAAATGGTCCATTCATTGGCACTTCATGTAATTTGCATGTATACCTATAGCATCATATCTTTTGTTGCAGTAAAGTATTAGCTAACTAACTAAACTTTATTGATGCTATGCCAGACAAAAATATACACATAATAACAAATTGAAGTTATTTTTCTGTTATTTTCAGATCAAGGATGATTGAATGTACATTGTATTTGTAGTAGAAATCTAAGTATTTGATTCAATATTTATACTAACTTTTCACAGGTGAGAAATATATACCATGGTCACAAGAAAGATGTACATATATTAGTTCCATTTGCCAGTCATTTGATATCAGTAGATGAAGCCAATGTGTTGAAAATATGGGACATCCAATCAACAGGTAAGATACATATATACTGCCATGGGACATCCAATCAATGGGTAAGATACATGTATACTGAAATGGGACATCCAATCAATGGGTAAAATACATGTATACTGCCATTGGACATCCAATCAATGGGTACGATACATGTATACTGTCACGGGACATCCAATCAATGGGTACGACACATGTATACTGTCACGGGACATCCAATCAATGGGTACGATACATGTATACTGAAATGGGACATCCAATCAATGGGTAAGATACATGTATACTGCCATGGGACATCCAATCAATGGGTAAGATACATGTATACTGAAATAGGACATCCAATCAATGGGTAAGATACATGTATACTGCCATGGGACATCCAATCAATGGGTAAGATACACATATACTGCCATAGGACATCCAATTAATGGGTAAGATATATGTATATTGTAACAGTCTAAGTGATGGTGTCTGTTTGAGAATGTCTGTCTGAACAAGTCCTTTGAAGTCAGTGTCCCCTATTGACAGATTTGTGCACAGTTGTATGTACGTGTTATGCTGAAGCATTGAAGTGGTCATAGAGTTTTCTGTCATACCATTACAACATTGTAAATCTTATTTTTGTGGAAACACTGTCAACATGAATTAAGAAGTTCAAAGTTCTCAGTGTTTTTTCACCCACATGTTCTGTCTTAGTAAACTGATATATCATGTTTTATAGTTACAATTATTGACTGATTTTTTTCTTGGTAGATTTATACTTAGAGATGAACTTTGACCCCAAGACATTTGAAATCTCAGCTATTGTGCATCCTAGTACATATTTAAATAAAGTGTTACTTGGAAGTCGACAAGGTAGTATGCAGTTATGGAACATTAAAACCAAGTAAGTAAAAAAAATCCCCAATACATTCATGTGAGAGGGTAAACTGTAATTATATATCATGATAATCCTTTCCAAAATTTGCCATGGTGGTGCTCTACTTCCTGTCTGTGTGTACCATTGGGGGTATACTAGACTGTAAGATACGTCGTGACGTTTCGCCCTCACCGGCCTCCTCTCACACGACTGTACTACTCTGCACTAGTATGTCGGACACTTCAAAAGATTTGGGCCCCGCCCTGAACTAGCGATTAGAAGGTCATGCAGAGGTCTCCATGTAGATTAGAAATCAAATATGTAGAATAGCTTGTACGTCAGGCGATAAGAGCGAATGTTACCATGGTAATATATGTCAATCACTCGGTCGGCGACATCCGCTCTGGGATTTGACTTGCATAACCACCGATACTACCACCACGTAAATAAACACACACACACATGTGTAGGCCAATATACATTACCAATAATGACCAATAAAACTAGTTTGAAACTCTCCTAAAATAACGTACTTGTACTTCAAATTTTCATGTTCAGTTTTGAAATAAATGTAACGGAGTCATGGATGACGGTAAAACGCCAACAAAGTCCACGATCGCCACATTCAAACTTACGTGTACGGAGTGTGCCGTCTGTGGTGTACAATTACACCCTAAAAAAGGCGATCCGTGTTTCCTACAGAAGATCGTTTCACGTCCTATTTACGTGACTTATTTTGTGTCCCGTTACGAAAAGAAGATCATGAACGTGCTGGGGTTTGCAAGTTGTGTTTCGACCACGTGAAACGAGAGGCGAAATAACAAGAATTATAGAACCTTGTTGACCCTTGATTAAAATCGGTGACTTTGGGTGCTAGGTAATATATGATCGACTTCCCGTAACCAGTCGGTAGTATCGCGAACACGTCTCTTCCAGTGCAAAAAACCTCCAGACATTCTCTCTGCTTCTCTTTCAACACTATTCCAAATTCATGGGAAGACTTCGTATTGGCATTCACGACAGACATTTTGCTGGTAACTCGACGTACTTTGCTAAATGCTTTAATAGGTCAAACTGAGAACGTAATCGAGTATACATTACATTGTGTACACATGATAAGATACAAGACGGTTGTGGGCGGAATGTATGCTAATATCGGTGACGCAATTTTTGATTACGTCGCCAGCGAAATTAAAATAAATTAACATCAAAGTGTCATTTAACGGCCTCTAATCGTGTGCATGCCTGTGATTGGCCGCAACCAGTTCTGGTTGGAAATGCTGGGAAGAGTCCAGTTCGATACAGACGTGTTAGGGGTTGGCCGATGTTTGAGGGCGCACCGTCACGGCGTACCTTACAGACTAGGGGTATACATGGTACAGATTACTTGATTAATCATAGAGCACTGCTGCTTTCCTCGATGTCTGAACAATACAAACAACATCCCCGATTTATAATTCTACAGAATACCAAGGGACAAAGCTCTTAATAAATGGTACTATGAGGGGATGATACCCCCAATTTGAGTGAGGGCGCTGTATTCTCGATTTCCTATTTGCAGTCTGGAATGGCCTATTGCCTCTTAATATTATTTTTCAATAAAACAAGCCCATTACACGCTAAGTCTTATTACTATTCAATGTATATGTCTTACAGCAAACTACTGTATACCTTTGAGAGTTTTCAGTCTCCAATAACAGTACTAGAACAATCTGCAGCTGTGGATGTGATAGCTATAGGATTGGAATCTGGCAAGATTGTATTACATAACATCAAATTTGATGAAACTATTATGACATATAGCCAAGAATGGGGACCAGTCACAGCTATATCATTCAGAACAGGTGAGAGTAAAGTCGATCAATGAAAAGCAGTGCGCCCTCTATGTCAATTTTACACACTACGAACAAACAGCAATTTTTTGTGACATCAAAATTTAGTGTGTACCTATTCCTTACTATGTGTTGCTGTGCAAGATTTGAAATTTCAGTTTTTATCTTTTTGACCAAGAAGAAACAAATTTTGTTGGTTACTAATTGAGAGAGCACACTCATGAGCAGATTAGTGTCATGCCTTTGTGTATGTAGTCACATGTGTGTGTGTTTGTAAGAGAGGAGGTTGTCATGTATTACATGTACAGTCAACATATTATATGTGGTTGAAATTCTATTCTCTGATAAAATGTAGATGGACACCCTATCATGGCAACCGGAAGTACAGCTGGACACATTGCATTGTGGGATTTGGAAAAGTGTAAGTTAGTTGGACAGATGCGTGAAGTCCACAATGGAGCTGTGACAGGAATGAAATATCTACCATCACAACCATTAATGATAACATCATCCGCTGACAATGCCATTAAGGTATTTGTACCATCTATTGTTTCTCTCTACTTTCTGTTCAAAATCAACTTTTGATGATTTCACATACTGCTATGAAAGTTATTGGAAAGTGTACATCAAATGTAGCTCACTAAAAAAGTGGTAACTATAATGCAAACCACAAAACCTGAACCAAAATATTTTTTGGCTGGACAAAAATCTTACCAACATTGCTACATTTTATCCTTTGGCTAAACTAATTTGTACTAACATTGCTACATCAATATTGCTACATTTTATCCTTTGGCTAAACAGAAATTTTACTAACATTGCTACATATTTTGTCGTCTTGCTCAACAAATATCTTAGACTGACAGATCAGCCATTGTCAGCACGGTCTAATCTCCCTTTCCCCAAACATTTTATTAGGGCAGGCGGATATGCCCAGACTGGTGACATCATTACAGTCTACAAATATCTGTGTTAGTAAGATTTTTGTCAAGCCAGACGATGTTTTGTTTCAGGTTTCGTGATTTTAATTGTAACATTATTACTTACTTAAGGTCCTATTCCACATCAGTCTTATGATGAGAATGATTATTTAGCATGACTGAACTAAACAATTCATTTGTAATCATTGAGTGTGTCTCATCATCTTTTTACAATATTTGTGTTATTTCATTACCATTTCTTATTCCAGATTTGGATATTTGATCTACCTGATGGTGGTGGACGGTTGCTACGACAACGATGTGGTCACTATGCTCCCCCAAATAGGATACGATTTCATGACAGTAATGGTAAAAATATTCTGAGTGCAGGTAAGAATTTGTGATCATGAATGAAATAAAACACTTACAAATTTTAGTCAATTTTGTACCATGATACAAAAAAAACCAACAACACTGTCCTTGAGGGTCATTTTAGTTTAATTCAAGTGGATTTACTTTGTTTTATATTAAAGATGGTTGTTGTAGTTCTCTGGTTGTACTGTGATAGGACAGTGTTCTCTCTGTATTGGTTGGTTCAAATCGACACTCAGAAAATAGAACTTTCATGCCATCCTTCTAATTTACTTCCATTGTTAAAATAAATTATACCCTTTATTGAAATCTGCAAATGACATAATATGAATTTACATATTACAAATTAATGGTTATGAATATTAATGACTGACCATCACTCATAGGGCTGGGAAGAATCCTGAAAGGAACTATGGAAGAATCTGAGTGAAATTGATGAAGGGACTGTATCCAAAACTAGCAGTAATATCAAACCACATAACACTAAACTTCCACAGTAGTGGACAGTAAAATATAGTTACTCTCGAACAATAAGTTAGAAACGAACATATGTTTCGATCTGTCTACTACAGACCTTGACATCGCATTTGTTTCTAATTTAGTTCCAAAACAACTGCATTTTACTGTGTTATTGATTCTTTGAACTATGAACAATATAGTCTCCATCATTCCCCAGTGTTAATCTGTGTGTGTTGAACTCAAAATTGCTCATCTTCATGATGCAAACATATTGAACTCAGAAATACAAAGTTTTTATGACAAGGATTGTTTTTGATATACTGGTATCATTTGCTTTGCGCTAACACTATAAAGTACCAGAGGGGTTATATAACATAGTGGAGTATGCCCTCTGTGTTGAGAATAGTACAGTATGTGTCACAGAATGTAGTTGAAGCTATGTTTGTTCTTTTGCAGGTCAAGACAGTACACTGAAGTTATTCTCAACGGAGCATGATAAATATAATAAAAATTTGGGCCAAGCCTCCATGAACAGAAAAGTTGCCAAGAAGAAAGGGATAAAATATGATGAACATAAACTACCTCATATAACAGCTTTTGCAGCAGGCAAGTCATCAATGTGGTCTTGTATATCTAGAATATGCCTAGTCAAGTTGATGGAAAAAACAAAAGATTGTGTAATTTGGTCACTAGGGGGTGCTCTTCAGAAGCAGATTTTTGATGGAAAGTGTGGGCCAGAATTACTCAGTACTGTGGCACAGTGAATCCACATTTCCCAGCTTTTTATGATAAATGTCTATGACATTGTCAGGTTATTTGGAGATCGAGTTATTCTTTTGATCATGTTGAAAGGTGTAAAACTTAGTAACGCATGAAACATTTTACAGATAATGTGTTGAGTGATTGTAACTGTTGCCATACGATATACATCCATGGTGAACATTTTAACCCTGATTTTCTTTAATCTGGGATACTTTAAATTCTTACTAGGTAATAACTGGCTTGTTCATTTCCAGTACTGTATCAAATACTGTATTCAAATACTGTATCAGAATATCAGCATCTTTTCCTAACAGAAACGAGTCGACAAAGTGAATGGGACGGCATAGTTGCCTGTCATCTTGCAAGTCCTGTTGTCACAACATGGAATTTACAGAGAGGTTGTATGGGAAAATATAAGATACAACCTGACAGAGTTGAATCCCAATCTAAACACATGGAAGCACTGGTGAGTTGTACATATTACATATATAATTTACATATTCAATATTATGGGATGAGTTAAGTAGTCAACGTAACAGCTGCAGACAGGTTTTAATTTGAATGCCAATGGATCCTGACACCCTCCTGAAATATTCTGGTGACACCTTCAAATGGTCTCCTGGGATCACCTTCAAACCACCCTGTATTCATTCTACATGTAAATGTACATTCCACAGGCTAGCATTGATTTTCCTACATGTAAACACAAAATTGTCTACGTGAGGCTAGCACCTGGGTTAGAATACCCTCTTGGAAATGAGGCTAATGTACGTGTACAGATCACATATTTCGATCTTATATTTTCACAGTGTGTTGACACCAACGGTTGTACGTTGTCACTGACATTATTTTCCAATATTATATTTTCAGTGTGTTGACGTCAGCAGCTGTGGCAATTTCTTTCTGGTTGGGTGGAATACAGGATATATAGATTTGTATAATATTCAGTCAGGGCTCCATAGAGGGCAGTATGGTGCTGGAGGTACAGGTTTGTTTACTTAAAGTATTTTATTATGTGGCTCCAGTAGCGTTGCATGTATCAAGTATTTGAGTACGAATTACGAAGAATTGATATAAGGATGAAAATGATTAATACTTTGAATACATGATAATATCACAATTTATTGGCTGCCTAAGAGATAAAGGTACTGTAAGTATGTCATTCTCGGTACCTGCAATAGCATTTACCTCATGCGAGAAGGTCAAAATAGAACAAGAAGGTCGACTTGTTCTCACATGTGCCTATAGTAATGCATGTGAAGTGCGTGGAGCAGAAATTATGATGTTGACAAAGAAATTGAATGTTTGTTATTTTTATGATGCACCTAGGCAGTAATATTCTATTTCAGGTACCGAGAATTGTAATATTTCCCTTTGTCTATCATATGCTATTAATGTTATTACAACAACCAAAAACTGAGTCAAAGTTGGGTTGTCAAAGTTGAGTGTTGCAACAGAAAATGTTACCATAGAAATGTAGGTGTACCCAAATCTTATGTCATGTCTGTTTTTAGCTCACCGTGCTGCTGTTAGAGGTGTATGCATTGATGGACTAAACCAAGCCATTGTCTCAGCCTCTAGTGATCAAACTATCAAGTTCTGGAACTTCAAAACCAAACAACTACTCCATACTTTAAAGATGAAGTCACCCATTGCTCAGCTTCTCCTACATCGAGAAAGGTAACGTACACCTTGAGTAGGGTGGAAAACATTGTGTCTGTGATTCTAAAAAACAGTAGTTTAAACATAAAACCAATACATATATGCTCAGGAAGTAATTGTTGTTCATTTTTGAGTACATTTCCTACAACACACTTTCTCTTTTAGAATACATGTACATTTCATCCATACTCCTCCTCTCCCAAAGTATTATACATGTGCGTTGTCACAGCATACTTATAGTGGTGCCCTATTTATAGTTCATGCCCCTGTGTAAGTGTCACTGTGCTAGTTAGCATTAATGTAGTAGGCAGTGTTACCTTGTCAAATTGTGTTTCTGTGTAAGAGTTGCAGTGATGACATCTTAGTCAGTTTGTGCTTATGGTAGTGTTCTTTATTAGTGTGTTAGTTTCATGTTATCCCTTGTGTAATAATATTGTGTGTATTAGTCCTGTGTAAGTTGGTGACAAAAGATACAGTAGACGATAAGATACATTGTGTTGTTCTGTCAACAACAGTCTTGTGAAAGAGGCTTAAAAATGTATGATAGCCCTGATACCTTACAGACTAAAGATGTAGCAGCTGAGTTCTGAAAAGGAAATGAAAACCATTCTTAATTTTTTCATTCAATAGTTCCATGCTAGCTGTTGCTCTTGATGACTTTTCATTATCTGTGGTGGATATGGATGTCAAAAGAGTTGTGAGGAACTTTTCTGGTCATAGTAACAGAATAACTGATATGGTAAGTTATATAATCAATTTATGTTACTACTATCAGAAAGTATATTGTGCTAAAAGTTAGTGATAATGATAGTTCCTAAAAAAGTATCAAAGACACTGACAATTTTGAATTGACTAAGATGGAAGTATTATATCACAACAGACAGGTTTAAATAGTAAAAAAGATCCCAAGACTGAGCCAATAATCCGTTAGTACTAAATTAATACTAATTTGTGGATCTGGTATATTTGTGCTTGAAGCCCATATACATAATGTCATTTCGTATATGGGATTCATATTATGTTAGCTGAAACATGTGCTATTGCTCTTATGATAAGTATGGCTTTCATGTGCACATAGCCTGATTCGCAAAAGTTATATCCAACGCACTTGAACATGTACAATGTGTACAGGTCTTAGAGGAAATCATGATATGTACAAAACTGTCCCAAAAATGCACAACTCTTAGCTGATAAGTCCCTGTAATGATAACTGTAGGTGAGAATTTCATATTCTCTATTTCCCGTAGACGTTTAGTCCAGATAGTCGTTGGTTAATGACTTCTGGAATGGATGCAGCTATCCGTACGTGGCATCTTCCCTCAGGCAGGTAAGGAGTTGTAGTTTATTGTAGTTCAAATGTATATATGATAGATCATTATCAATCCTTATTTTACTTTACACACACTATCAGAGAGTGTGGAATGGTACATGCAATTCATGACAAATACAAGGCTCATTGATGTCATCTGGCATTAAACTTTGCTGATTTTTTTTTGACCTTTGGTGACAGATTACAAACAGACACACAGACAAGAACAGACATCACATTTGCCTCCCATGGCTATATGGATCCTTATGTCCAATCACCCTCAGAGAGAGAGAGAGAGAGAGAGAGAGAGAGAGAGAGAGAGAGAGAGAGAGAGAGAGAGAGAGAGAGAGAGAGAGAGAGAGAGAGAGAGAGAGAGAGAGAGAGAGAGAGAGAGAGAGAGAGAGAGAGAGAGAGAGAGACAGAGACAGAGACAGAGACAGAGACAGACAGACAGACAGACAGACAGACAGACAGACAGACAGACAGACAGAGACAGACAGACAGACAGACAGACAGACAGACATCACTTTTGTTACACAAAATGTATCACCACTGTCTTGATAAATGTTGACCGAAATCATCATTTTCTTCAGATTGATAGATGTATTTGTTGTGGATCCAGCCCCAACCAGTATCAGCATGTCACCAACTGGCAGCTTTCTTGCCACTACACATGTAGATGACCTGGGTATATACCTCTGGTAAGTAAAATAACTGACTCTGATATAATAGACCCTGTTCACTATAAGGTCTGTGTGTAAACTTTTTCTGAGACAAATTTTCACTTATTTCATGAAGTAAATAAAAAATGCCACACTATCATTTGTCACATTGTACATTGAATGGAACCCCACTCCAAGAAATAGAGGTATTTTGTAAACTTTTGGTTCTGGGGAGTCATATTATGAGTTCATATTACATGAATTTCATACAGTTGTCAAGAAATACCAAAGTGAAACTTGTTTTCATATTCAGTGTCATACCACGGTCCAGTGTTGTCTCATTGGAATCAGCAGACATGCATATGCATTAGTACAAGGCGGTGATCCGTATTTACTGGTCATGTCTTTGCCATATGGTAATACTTTTCTTGTGCAAATATTGCCACTTTCAAATAATGCAAATGTTGTCTTTCTGTCATTCAGGTCAAATCGTTCATTGTATACACATGTTTCATTGAACCCACTGCCTGATGACTATGTACCACTAGAGATGAGTTTACCCGCCACTCACTACAAAGGTCAAGGTAATTATAACCTCTTGTGGAATTGAGTTTGATATTTCACCATGGTCTGTTGAGATTATGAATTGAAGAAAGAATTCTGCTTAGATCTCGTCATTGATTATTTTATGGCTGTGGTTGAGAATAGGAGATAATTGTGATGTTGTTAAGTAGGATATCTCAATTATGTCTCATTAATACCACTAGGGGTGTACTTCAATAGACTTGTTTCCACTTCCAAGATTCATCGTACATCTCTCCATACATTGTATGTCATGTATTCTGTACATGCAGGGGAATTTGCATATGCAAATCGCAAGAGCTTTCTAACTTTTTACAATGTTCTACTATTGCTCCTGTTCAGTGCCGTAGAACATTATGTCTTATTAGATTTTGACACTATACAAATTCTTTTGATTGATTGATTGATTGATTGATTGATTGATTGATTGATTGATTGATTGATGCTACTCAAAGGATGGTTATCACCTGACCATACCTAGTGTTCACCTGTAATATTCCTCTCTGTCATTGATGGTATTCCTTTGTTCTATAAAATCACTCACAATTAAAGAAGTCAACATTTCTTTCCATCCTGGATAAAAGTTTTATTTCAAACGTAATAAAGACAAACAAGGCTATATGTAACAAAATTAAGCAACATTGTCTCAGGCATCTTAGAAAATTGTCAATAGCTCATTGTCACACCTGTAGTATACACCTGACAATGCTGATGAGACGTTTGTTTGGGATTTGTTTCCAGAAAAATGTAATCCATGAGCAGAAAGAATCATTTATAACCATGAACTCCAAGTTTGTGAAGAATTTTTCTTGCCTCATGTCACATGCTTTCAAGTGTAATGTTATGCTATTGATTTGTTAGATGAAGGAGACGAGGTTTCAGAAGATGAAACCATGACAACTGAAGATACCATGGTAACTGAATTCCAGTCTCCACAGCAGATTTCAAGTGATTTGGTCACATTGTCATTACTACCTCACTCCAGATGGAAAAATCTCACCAACCTAGAGCTGATCAAGGTATGCAACAACACAGCAGGAGGAATATTTAATTTCGGAATTTTTGAAAGCTATCACATGAATTGTAATTTAGGAACGTCCCAAGTCAATTTATTCTTAAAAATACTGTATGTTTTAAACTTAGTTGATTATTAGAGAGGTTTAGATATGCGTTAGAATGCATATGTGTACTGGACCATTGTCATGCAGGCGTACACATAATGACGCATACAAAGTTGTGATTAGTTACGCGTTCAGAACACAGACGTGAAAGACATGGGAGTGTGCACGGGCGTGTTGACATCTTCTGTCCAGAAGGCCAAACATATGACTTTGTTTTCTAAACATTTTGGCATTTCTGCCATTTTTCCCGCTACTACCCAAACAAAAAACCAAACAGTTAGTTTATAGTTATTCGTCCAAACTTTGATACATTTAATGGAAGAAAAATGACAAAAACTTAAAACATATTTACAGTTATGTGTAGACCGCCGTTTTGACGTAGTATCGTCTGATTCAGAATGGCTTGGATGACATATTCATGCTTATAGTGTTTTCTATAATTGCACTTCAACAAACAGTACTCATGAAATTATGACAGAAAAGAACATTGAAAGCACTTGTGTAGATGCCTAGAGTGTGACACTTGCACTCACGTGTCATGGGGGGGGGGGGTTTATGTCACAATTGAAAAAAAAAATAGTGCAGTGATTGAGGTTGGGGGGGGGGTGGGGTTGGTTGGACGAGGTTGCAACTGGTACATATATACACAATGTCTGAATGAATAGTCTGTTTATATTGCAATCTGTGATTTTCTTCACTGTCTCACTAACCGCTTGTAATGCGAGCAACGGCAATCAATTAATTTAGCCACACTACTGTCATTTAGGTTGCCTTGCATATACTGTCCCTGTCAAGTTTGACTGTATAGTTTGGACATATGTATGCTATCTTTATCATATTTTTGTAGTTTGAAATATCCACCGCTGTGCACTTGGTTACACCGATTTGAATGTAAGCGTTGGCAAGTGTACGTAGCATAGCATCTGTTACATTACTGTGCAAACACTTTGAGGCATTCATTTCCCCAATTAACAACAACAACCCTACACGGTACATCATCTGTCAATGCTATACCTTGGGGACTATTCAACCCATCCTCGTCACTATCAATACGGACACACTGACCAGTGATGTCAAATTTCTGTACACGGTGGTTGTCACTGACATACACATATCTGTTATTGTTCTCGATGGTCACACCTCTGGGGGAATTCAGTTGCCCATCTTTACCACCATGGCAACCAAATCCATAGAGAAAGTGATAATTATCAGTAAATACCTGGATGCGATGGTTACAGCAATCTGCCACAAACACTCTTCCTGTACTGTCAACAGCTAAAAAATATGGACAATTAAATTCTGCCTGACCTTTACCCTTTGACCCTAATGACCCCACATACTTGCCATACTGTGTATAAACCCTAACACAATGCTGACCCCTGTCTGTGACATACACCTTACTATCTACAGGGCTGACAGCTAAACCATAGGGGTCTTTCAGTTCATTTTGTCCAAAGCACCTAATCACATGTCCATTCTCGTCACTAACTACTACCTGTTTATTACTATCATCTAAACTATAGTATGTATTATCATTTGATATGGCTATATCACATGGTTTGTAATCTTTTTCAAATTGTGTAAATGTCAAGTTTTTCTTAAATCTGCCATCTGTGGTTGTTACTTGTAATCTCTTGTTCCCCCAGTCTGCAGTGACAATGTCTCTGTCTCTGGTTATAGCAACACTGTAGGGTTCATTGTACTGTCCTTTCCCACTTCCTTCACTGCCGATAGTCTTCTCCAACCCTATGGTGACAGGAATGATGACAGGACTGCCTGGTGTTGGTTGATCACTTATTGTCATGGTAACTTGACATTTACCGTCCACGTTCCCATGCACTGCCACTCCGTGTGTACCATTGCTGGTATCAGTTACTTTGACAATGTCCGGCAATCCATCAGGTTTCTTGACCTTGGCTTTGACTTCCTGTCCGGGAATGACATGTTTTCCTTTGAAATCGCTGGTTGGGATCAATGAGTTTGCAGAATCCCGTTTCCAGAGTTGTTCGGGAATGTTTTCAACAGTGCATTGTGAAATGCACACATCTGATGTTACCAGTTCTCCCAGAATTCCATGCTCAGCAAATGTCTCTCTTGGTTCAAATTGGACCATTTGATGTAATGGTTCATGTCTGGTTTCCATGGTGATGAGTTGTTGGATGTGATCTGTAGCTGCCTTCTTGGTGGAGAGAAGTTGGACTGCATTCCCATGATGCAATATTGTTTCTATATAACTGCATGTGCTCTTAATGTTCACATGTTTTGACTCTAACTCATCAACATCTACTGCTGTACTTGTCAATTTCATTCCATATTGTCTATGCAAGTCATCTACTAATTTCTTCTCCTCACTCTTTACTTTCTTAATGATATCTTCTGCTTTCATTCTCACCTTCCTCTCTTCTTCACACCACTGTTTTTCTATTCGAATGTGTGTCAGCATAGCTAGAGTTTTATTCTTTTGAGCTTCCTGTTCTTTCACTTTCAGTTTGTCAACCATGTCCTTTAACTGTTTCTGATATTCATCTGCCACGTCTTTCAAATCTCTGCGTACATGTTGTGGTATGCAGTGATTGACTATAGTACAGTCTGTACAGACAGATGCCTGACATGTGTCACAGTAGAATTCAATCTCATTCGTAGGGTGGATACTGCAACACTCTACCGTTTGTATAACTGTTGATCTAGTGGACTCTGCTGTTCTGTAATCTTCAATGGTGACAAGTTGGTGGGCGTTTGTTGATGGCAGATTTCTATGTACCTTCAAACAGCTTTTACAAAGATAATATCTACATTCTACACACCTGTGAGTGACTGTATTCTGACATCCCTCACACTGGATTGGACCACCCTTGGAAAATTCTTTCAATCTGTGATAAATTTCAATAGAATTGTTCATGAAGAAGTTAGTCGTCAGTTTGGACACGTCTCCAGTTGGTAGGGGGCAAGGAGTAGAGCAACACGGACATTCCAAGGATCCTTTCTTATTCAAAAGAGTGAATAAACATTGTTGACAGAACGTATGCAGACATGGTAGAATTTTAGGATCTGTAAACTGTTCCATACAAATTGTACAACACAAGAAAGCTTCACCAATGTCATCCAGAATTTCTGCGCCAGTTGTTGCAGCCATGATTCCTTCGTCTACCTTAGACAACTAAAAAGTGGTCTGAGTGTTTTATAGTTATGTCAGTAACGTTCTAGCAAGACACCTGTAAGTTGATTCTGATTAAACACTTATTCTTACTTCAAAGTTAGCGTATAAGTGAACACAATGTATAAATCAGCAAAATATTAACAGCTTAAGGGGTACCTTATCACCATATTTGACACACGGAATTATGGGACTAAATGTCGTACCAACGAACTAAACAATGTGACATTTCTGGACAGGCAATTGAATCACATGATGAGGTCATGTGTCATATATTCTAGATAACACCATATAAGGTCATAAGAAGCAAGGCACCTGACATAATAGAGACATGTCAAGTAGAGATTACAAAGTCTACAATTTGTAGATAAGGTGTGAACGGTCAGTGTGTCCTGTATGTGGGGACAAACCATCTTAATACTCATGTGTTAGACTACTAATACTACATCATACATGTATCAAATAGTACTTCTGAGCTTTTATGTTTCACAAAGTTTTCTTGTTCGTTTTTAAAATAATTTTCAGTATTTTCTGTACCGTGCATCAAAGATGTACACACCCAGAAAACATCACTATTAGAACAAAGTTTAATATTTTTTATATAGCACTTTCCCACTGTCCACTGTGCTCAAAGCACTTTACAATTATTACCCCTGACACAGGCCTATAGTGGCACAATGACAGTATCTTTAGACTGAGTTTTTCAAATCCCTGGGGAGCAATCAATCCATCGCAGCCTTCATTCGCCAAGTCCCCAATTATACAACTGAGTTGACCGGGGCACAATTGTGGTTCAAATCTTGACAAGACTGTTAATTATTCAGAATCAAATGGCAGCGACGAGGCTCAAACATGCAATTTGTGCAAACATCTCATACATTCAGTATTTTGGTACTCTATCTCATATATATTATATTTTGTTAATTCCAGAAAAGAAATAAACCCAAGGAGAATTTGAAAGTGTCCAAGTCAATCCCATTCTTCCTACCAACAGTGGCTGGACTTACACCTACATTTGATGTCAGTGAAGAGAAAAAACAAGAGGTAAGAGTTTAGTGGATATTCAGTAGTATTAGCATAATAACACATCATTTTCATACAGCCTTCAGGGATTGGTTTAGATTGTGTCACATGGTATGGACTAGTGACCCATAATGACCTCAATTTGCATACATATGAAACTATTTGTTTTCCATTTTCCTTAGGGCACTATTAATATTCTACAGGATTCCTACCAGTGATTTTCTTTGAATATGGAAAGAATCTGTGCCTGAGAATGTGAATGTATTATAAAAGGCTTATTGCCTGGCCTTATTCGGGCACTAGTACTAGTAGTAGATTCCATATTGAGGCTGAAAGCTGAGGGGAATTAGTTGCTACATAACAGCATGAGGGGGTAATAGACATCTACTAGTACTAGCACCTGAATTGGGCCAGGCAATAAAAGTTATATATAGATATATTTAATTTTTGAAGTTTCAATAGTTTCAAAACTCCAAATAACAGCAAGTCCAGTAAAGATAGTTAGTTATTCCATATCAACTTCATTCCCAGGTGATAGGAACATTGATAAACATTGACATTACAAGGCTTTAATATTGATTACATATTTGAGAGAGCACAAAAGAGATACAATCAGAAAATATTAAGTTTGATGGTACCTTGGTATGATTGATAAGAGGATGACTTTATTGAAGAAAACTGTCCATTCTTTGTACTTATGTCGTTTATCTTTTACAGACATCTCATATAGTGAAACTAGGAAATCTACAAGTACAGTCAGATTTTATCAAACTTGTAGAACAAAGCAGTGATGATGAGTGTATATGTAAGTATACTATTGCATCTTAACAACAAAATGGCCCACTACCAGTATTTACTTCCCCAGGCATACATACAAAGAACCAATGTATGTGTGTGTCTGTGTGTGTGTGTGTGTGTGTGTGTGTGTGCGTGCGTGCATGCGTGCGTGTGTGTGTGTGTGTGTGTGGATGTATGCATGCATTGTGCAATAACTTGTAACTTTGAAAAGTGGGTTTCGCATGCATGATTCAGGACAACTGCCATGTTCACACTTCATTGCAGACAATCATTATTATTTCATTTTATTCTACAGTTGATAAAATGATGGAGAAACTGAAAGAAATGGGACCATCCAGTATTGACATAGAGTTCAGAAGCTTATCTCCCATTGGTGGTGGATCCATTGAGTTGATGTTGCAGTTCATGAAATTTATACACCATGTACTGCAAAGTAATAAAGACTTTGAACTTGCACAGGCCTACCTAGCTCAGTTTCTCAAGGTCAGTGTAGTGTACTGTTGCTTCACACAGTAGTAAAGACTTTGAACTTGTACAGGTATGCCTAGCTCAGTTTCTCAAGGTCAGTGTAGTGTACTCTTGCTTCACACAGTAATAAAGACTTTGAACTTGTACTGGTATGCCTAGCTCAGTTTGTCAAGGTCAGTATAGTGTACTGTTGTTGCAAACAGTAATAAAAACATTGAACTTGCACAGGTCTAGGTAGTGTGGTTTCTCAAGGTCAGTGTTAGTGTTCTGTTGTTGCTTCACACTACATCTTGGTGTATTTGATTCACAACAACCTTTCATCTATAAATGAGGTATGCTTTTAGGGTTTTAATATTGTCACAAACCAAAATGTGCCTAAATTTAAACATACAGTATTACATGCATCTCTATATATGTGGAATCATGGTGCTTGAATGGCCAAATCAGATTCTGTAAGTTGCTGGTTTGAGCCTGTTGCCACTGCCATTTGCCCTTGGGCCAGACTTGAACTGTGACTGTGATTCTGTCAACCCAGCTGTATCATTAGGGACCTGGTAGGATAGAGGCTATCATGTGAAGGATTTAATTAATGCAGTAACTGTGCACATTTATTTGCATAGGGTGCATTGGTTTGCATGCTCCCTAGGGAGTTGAGGTAGTGCAAAGGACTGTTGTGTCATTTTAGGCCATGTCTGGGTAATAACTGAAGTACTTTGAGTACAGTACAGGGAAGCACTACATAACAACATGCATTAGTATTATTGAAAGATATAAAATTGTAAAAAAAAAATTCTTTTTTTACAGCTACATGGTGATACAATTGCTGCAGACCCATCCCTAACCGAGTGTGCCAAAGATCTTTTGGATACCCAGCAGTTGTCATGGAAACGTATTCAGTGTCATTTCAGTACAAATCTATGTCTACTGAGCTACCTGAAAAATGCGGTTTTGTAACACCAAGTGATTTTGATGTGTCTACTTTTGACAATTTCAAGGGGAATACTACATCTGATAAACTTGATCAACTTTGTAGCTGCCCTTTGAAAACAGAAGCTGTATGCATCAAAGTTTACATCAATCAAGTGACATTTTATAAGTTTACTTTTAAATTTCCAAAGTCAACTTTGAATAAATAAACATTAGAAAACATGGTTTATTGTAAAGTTGGTGTAATAAGTGATCATTTTTACCAGGGTCACGTTTCAATAAAATATCAATATTTTAATCCTGATAACCTAGTCAGACTCTTCTGTATCTTACTTTGTAAGTCTAAAATTAACACACACACACACACACACACACGCACGCACGCACGCATGCGCGCACGCACGCTCACACGCACACACACATGCACACACACACACACCTATAGCCTACAGGACTACTGCTTTCCTTGTAAAAAAAACTGTTGGGAGTCTTTTACAGACTGCCTGTGTCAATGCAATGCAATCCCATCTCATATTAAAACATTATCTTACTGGACCAGCCTTCTTGACATGCAGCATGGCAATACCTATAAGATAGATCTAACAAATCAGTATAAACCTACACAAAATAATTTGTACTACAAAACATTAGTTTTATTGTAGATGGCAAATACTATTATCAACAGTACAGTTGAACACCTCATATCTACACACATGAAATTCAAAACAAAAGGTTAGATGTGGTTTCCCCAATCATATTTGCCACAAAACAACTGATTATTTGGTCTAGTCATAGACAGTTGATCCTCCATCTAGTGGTACTCTGTACAATTTCTTTGCAATCAATGATTACACAACTACACAGATGAAAACTGGCTAGTATTAAAAAACCTCAACTCTAAAGGTTTCCAAAAGTTCTGACCAGTTTTCACCCTGTTAACAGAGCATCACTAGGTTAGTTATAATAATAATTATATTCAACAATTGAACATTGCTATTTTTGTACTTTTTTTATTGCAGAAGATGTGTACAGATATGTACAATTGTATCCTTAATTTTGGTCTTTATGTATACATGGTTCACGTTTGTTCAGTGTTTTTGATAATGGTGGTATTAGTAGGTAAAATCTACCAGGGTTCCCATGTCATTTTACATGGGTTCCCAAACAAAATTACCATAGACTGTATGGGGAAACACTGCCATTGTTACCCCTTTCTCCCTTTCTAATACCGGGGTTCCCCAACCTCCAACCTTAGCAAAAAACAGTTGTTGGTATTAGTGTTGTCTGTCACATTCCTATAATAAAGACCAATTTCATCCTCATTCTTCTTAGGAGGTATTTGTTTGTACACAACTAAGTGCAAGTTGGGGAAAATGAGGATTAATATGTGATGAATCCACAGATAGATAAACAAAGAGGTGATACGATAGACCTAGTACAATAATTTTCAGTGTAATTTTATTTGGTTGTCATTTATCCAAAAGATTTTTTTTTTGTCAATTCACTTGACTGAAATTTCAATACACAATGCAAATAACTGCAATACAGTAACATCATCACCAAATTTGAAATGCGAGTAATTTGTGTAGAAATTTAGTGTTATAGATCATACTGTTCAGGGCAAAATCCCCATATGAAAATAACACACACCCTCCAGAAGAATATTAATTGTAGCTATCACAGCTGTATACGCTCGCCTTGTGGTCAAAATACATGTATTTGGTAGCTTGAGCCTGGAATTAACAGACACTAAAAATCTTTGAAATCTTCAGGTATGTAAGGGTCCTAAAATTGACAAAGTGGTCAACGCTCACTTTGTAGAGAATGGCAGAGTAAGCATCAAACTGGACGTGGAAGTGCTCACTGCTCACTTTGTAGCCATTTTCTACGAAGTGAGTGTTGAGCAAATTTCACGTAGTTTGACACTCACTTTGCCATTCTCACTTCGCCTTTTTCTACAAACTGAGCATTTAGCACTTTTACATGCACTTCATCAATTCCAGGACCCTAATAATTACATACCTCAAATCTTGTTTGAATTTACAGCCAGCTTTAATACTGTCCTATGCTGGTATAAGTTGAACATAAATAGAACACACGAGATGATATGTCAGTTGTCAAACATTAAAGTTCATGAAACTATCAAAGCTCTAACTCTCCTTTCTTATCATAAATGTTTTGTGGCAAGTGTGCGTTTTCACTTTTAAATCAACTGGCAATATAGTCTGTGTCCGTGGCAGTTTAGGTGAACTGATGCGGAATCCCTCATTTTGCCTGATTCACTCTTTCTACCAATATACAAGGCCACTCATGATAAATTACAGTTGGAAAAGTCCAGTGATTACATTGATGGGAAGAACCCATTTCCTATACAATAATTGTTTCTGCAAAATCCGACAAGTATGTAAAATTCAAAAAATCCAATCTTTCATTTGAATTGACTCATTGCTATGAATAAAACATGAAGTGACTCCAAACAGTTTGTGAAATCTGGATTTTCAACTTTTTTATTACTTCTTTATACAAAATCAAAGCATAATTCTCATCCTATGTGATACTCCATTTTGTTTCAGTTGTTCTAGAAATAGTTCTACCAAGTCTGTCATGTGAACAGTCGCACTGTAATTAGTACATTGATAAAAGTACAATAGCATGGTGTCTCTTGACAAAGCAGAGCTCAGAAAGGAGCAGATACGACTAAACCTGTACTTCCTATTTATGAAAAACACACTTTCCATACATGCAGTATGAAATACAGCGATGTGACATGATGAAGTAAACCTGAACTTTGAAAATGATCAGCTACGTATATTAACCATCGTAAACCATATACAGCACAGAAACAACAACAAATTCTCATTTTTAAAGCAAATTAAAATCTTCGCCTGTATTGAAGGCTGATGTATATAACACAGGTACACAAGTCTAGGCAATGGAAAGACCTAAAGTGTCTTGATATAGATATCCCATGGTCCCTGGCTACAAGTGTAAGTCTGACATTTGTGCTAAGTTTGGTTGAAATCAGCCCATACACATCAGAGTTATTCACGAGCACTGTGATGATTTTTGGCTATTTGACCTTGCAGATAGAGGTCAAGGTCAAAAGTCGAGGTCTTACTAGAAAGCTCATTATACATAACATGGTGTAGATAATTAAGAAGTACGCCGAACACAGGAAGCTTCAAATCTTATCATTATCAACAAATGCACGTGTGGACTGAATTTACAAATGTCTTTTCTCGATAATTAGACTGCAGCAGGGTCAACTCCTTTGGGTTTTTCTTCCACGTCAGTTTTGTCCGTAGTTTTCTCTTTGTTCCAATCTTTCAAACCTGCTGGTAATTCCGTGTCTTCTTCAAAACTACCTGTACCCTCTACAAATTCCTCATATGTAGACTTCTCAGCAAACGGCCTCGATCCAAGCAATTCAACCATATCGTCTTTATTAAGAACTTCTTTCTCCAGTAGCCTTAGTGCCACCTGAAAGCAAATATATAAAGTTCTTTTACTAGAATATCATGAAAAGCCCTACAGTACCTGAAGACGATATCAATGCCTAAAAGGCATGCATCGATATTATTAACAATACACTTGAGTCATGTGGAGTCATGATGGGCAAACAGTTAGAGTGACCAGCTAGGAATCTGCCATTTGCAGGTTCGAGCCCTGTCACTGCCATTTTTTTTCTGAATGGCTAAAGTCCTTGGGTAAGATTGAACCACGATTGTGCCTCAGTTTTGAAGTGAACAGTTAGCAGTCAGATCATTGTAGACAACAGAACTAAACTACAATAAATACCAGTAATATCGTACCTGTCCACCATCAACAATTGCAGTTACATGGTTTATTAAAGAGGAACTACACCAGAGTTAGAAAAACGTACCTTTTCTACATTGTCTTTGTTTTGTTGTAATAAATTGTATGTTCTGTCATAAGCTCTGCTGATGAGATCTCTAGCTTCATGGTCTATCATACGAGCCGTTTCTTCACTATATGGCTTTTCAAGGAATGCTTCTCCTTGTTGTGGTAAATCAAATGATACATTACCAACTTTGTCGCTCATACCAAACTGTACAATCTGAAAACAAGACCATATTTCATTGTAACACAAAGTCATCAGCACCAAAACGACAACTCTCTCTGATGACAATAACAGTACAGTCTGCATAACGGGTTCATCTACTTAACATGTCTTCATTTACTTCTTTTACACCTCATCAAACTCTCACATAAGTATTTTGACCAATGAGTATCTTATCTTGGGGTCGAAGTATTTAAAAAAAAATTTAATGTAAAATAAAATAAAATTCTGACCAACCTATCCTATTTTCTGAAGTCATGGTAATGGAAACGATGTTTTTTTTTACCTTAGTCGACTAACTGTACGATATCTCACCTGTGCATAGGCAGTCTGTGTGACTTTTCTCAGGTCATCCTGTGCCCCTGTTGTAATTCTATTAAAGAATATCTGTTCAGAGACTCGGCCTCCTAAGGTCATACACATTCTGTCCAGTAGTTGTTCTTTGCTGTACAGGAATTGTTCCTTAGGAAGATATTGCGCATACCCTAAACCTTTACCCCTAGGTATAATCGAAACCTGTACAGGACAAAAGACAAAATAACATGTCAAATATTGAGAGTTCTGTGAAATATTGTTGGGTATAATGTAAAGTCTTTTGGAAGGTATAGTAGAAACCTATAGAAGAAGAGAAAACATTGTAGTGAGAAGAGTTCCAACAGGTAGTGCCCTCAGCGATGAAAATTGGAACACTATCAATACTCCTGTCATGTCAGTCAGACTGGAGTCGGAAAACAGATACCAAAGCATGCGCATCGTTAATTAGTTTAGTTGTATGTCTTGAAGCCTGTTTTAGTACTTTCAGAGATGAAGACTCTGAAGATAGCTCGTCATCATTGGAGTTATTTTGCCAGATGACTTTGGAGCCGTCTTGAAGTTTCCTGGCGACTTCGGAGTGGACAACTAATTGTAATAATTATTAGGTTCCGATACTGCTGGTGAAGGTAGGACGAACTTGGCCATCACAGCAGCTTGGCAAGACACCCGAGTATTATAGCGGGCAAAAAGAGAAACCTAGTTTCACAACAAAATACTAACACATCAAATATTGAGACTTAGTGTTCATTGTTGTGGCAGCAGCTGTGAAGGTATAACATAAAGCCTGTTGAAATGTTCACTTTGATTGGTTAGAAACAATGGGATAATGACATTTACTGCTTGTACAATTAAAAATCCTGATCTCAAATATAAAAGGGAGAAACTTCGGAGGGGTTTACATCAGCCCGTTTTCTTGAAACAATTTAAAAGATTTCAAGTGATCTAAAATTAGAGAATTCAAAATTGAATCTAGGCACAAATATCAATATAATACTTCCCTAACACAAGAGCTATACTCCAACTTTCTTTGTGTCTGCTTTGTAAATTGTAAATTTTATGTCAACACATTCATACATTTTGTATTTTTTAGTGAGCCTAGTTCTCCCATGTTACCTTTGAGATTTGCTAAACTCTTTAAGATACTGAAGTATACCTTTAGTAATGGATCAGCATGTTTTAGGAACCATCCAGCCACTGCATGACCTGCTTCATGATATGCTACAGTTTTCTTCTCCTCTGGTTGCAAAACTTGTGTTTTCTTCTCCAGCCCTGCAATCACTCTTTCTATGGCTTGTTCAAAATGTGTCTTTTCTATCCTATTGTTGAGATGCCTTGCAGCTATCAATGCAGCTTCATTGCAAACATTAGCAACATCAGCACCTGTACAACGGAAATAGACAAACGGCTTTAGTCACAAGTCTGTACATGCGTGTGTGCGTGTGTGTGTGTGTGTGTGTGTGTGTGTGTGTGTGTGTGTGTGTGTGTGTGTGTGAGTGTGTGTGTGTGTCTGTCTGTCTGTCTGTCTGTCTGTCTGTGTCGGCATGCATTGTTGAGTGTCTGTGTATCTCGGTGCATGTACGTGTGCAGTGTGGCAGTGTGGATGTTTGTATACGTATGTATGTGTGTGAGTGTTCAGCGTATGTGCATTGTGAGTGTCTATATATCTGTATGTGAATGCCTGTGTGCAGTGTGGGTGTGTATATGTATACATATGTTTGTGTGTATAGAATCTAAGACAGCTAACAATTACCAAGTCAAATGAGTCATCTATCACAACTGACAGATTTACAACAAATACATCAAACAGTACTTACCGGTAAATCCTGGTGTCAATGCAGCCAAACTTCTAGCCAAATTATCTTTATTGATATCTGTTTTCAAAGGCTTCAGATGTACTTTAAATATTGATGCCCTGTAAAATATAAAGTACCCACAAGTCACTGACTGTATTCAGTAGTTTATTGATATATAGTGCAAGAATTGAGGCTGTTCTGCATTGACTACAAGTCATTATCATCACATTTGAATATCAGATCACTCATTACTTTGATTAGGCCTAATGAAAAAAATTGTGTGGTTCTGATTACGCTCAAGTTTAGAATAGGTGGGGTAGGTAGATTTTTTATTTCATTTTATGATACATATTTTTTCATGTGTGAGTGTCTAGTTCAGGTTTTCCATTGCTTTCCAAATGGTCTCTGTGTTACTTATTTCTTCCTATCAGATGTACAGCCATTACAATTTGGAAGAACAGTTTTAGAGTGTCTTTTTAAGTTGATGGCAGTTTCCGCATCCACTATTTCTCCAAGGACTTCACAATTGTTGCGATTTTATTATATTTTTCTTGAATATGTAAAAAAAAGTTTAGGGTCGGCAGTGAAAAACTAGGTGGGGTCGGGTAACTGGAACAAACAACTATTTTTATAGGCCTTTAATAGCATCAATGATTATTAATGGAACTCTCTATTGTACACTAGATACCTACTGATGTGCAAAGACTATGTAATGAGTGAATGTCAATTCTTACCGCCCTTTGATATCAGGTGCTCCTATGTGTATCTGTCTATCAAAACGTCCGGGCCTTAGTAAAGCAGGATCCAATATATCTGGACGGTTTGTACCAGCTAACACTACAA
Organism: Glandiceps talaboti; assembly: GCF_964340395.1. NCBI lineage: Eukaryota > Metazoa > Hemichordata > Enteropneusta > Spengelidae > Glandiceps > Glandiceps talaboti. Next base: position 13,053,735 of record NC_135564.1, on the reverse strand, counting down.
CATTGGAGTTTGTGTTGAAACCTAGAAACCAAAGATAACGCATATTAATAAAGAACACTTTTTGGCAGGTTTCAATACATAAATTTGTACATGTAGCCGTTGCAAAATAGTTGACCATAACAAATATATAAATTTATCACTTCAGTATGTTTGGACAATTGTAAACTTGCAGATTAATCGGCGGGAGTTGGTACTGGACATTTATATCACAATTCTATATAAAGGCTAGAAATAACTGAATTTTCAGTAAAAGATGATCAATGCAAAAAGTAAAGGTTTATCATTATACCACCAGTATTTGTTTGATTTTTTATATAATTGTTATTATTTCCATTTGCATGATACATGGGAGAGAGTTTTGACCACTTGTTGAATTGTTTGTGTAGTGTCATATTTTGCACTGCTATCCAATACATATACTGATAATAATATATTCGTTTCATGAATTGTAAGATATTTGTAAAGTTTGGCATTTGGTCACCTCTTTTTGTATTCATACAATATATAACTGGTACTATTTATTTACACAAACCATTTATTCATGTCAAGATAAAATCTAACAATACACCTCTGATGATGGCAGGACATTGGGGAAAATCTGGGAGTCACTTTCAAGAATTTTTTTGACTCAGTGAGTAGAAATTTCATTACTAAGTATAAGTCATTCACAGTACCTACCATCCATTTCTACAAGAAGCTGGTTAAGTGTGTTTTCTTGTTCACTCTGTCCTCCAAAATTACCTCTACCACGTTTACGTCCAACTGCATCAATTTCATCAATAAATAAAATACAAGGCGCATTCTTCCTGGCCATTGAAAACATATCACGTACCTGAAAATCAGTGTAATGTATTGTGTCAATCTACAATGTCTTATTTGAATGAAAGGCCTTAATAATTTTATAATCTTGTAAACGTTTATACGATTAGGATTAAATTGTTTGTGGATAAATGACCTTTGAATGCCTATCAACATCACATACACTTGAAATTTGTTCACAAATACTAAAAAATACCATGGTCCAATCGGTTAAGCTTTAATATTAACATATAGATGTCAAGTCAGGATGTACATACCATCAACAACTAATACATGGACATTGGTAATCACACTTACTGGGATTGTAATCATATTCACTGAAAGTTTGCTGTATTTTACAAAGGTCAAACATATATTTAAGATAGGGAAACCTACAGAGGCTTTATTGGTAGCAAATAATACAAGTCTTCATAGAAGACACAGTCCCCCCCCCCCCCCCCCAGCTTTACTTTTATCTTTTATGTGAGTGAATTTAGACATTATTTAAAAGAAATTGGTGGCAACAAATAAATACTACAAAGCATCTGATAATGCAGGAAATTTCTCAATTTCGATAATTGAACCTGAAGATCATAGTCAAGGCCAACAGTCAATGTCTCAAAAGAAAGTTTAAACCTGGCAATATGGGGTTAGACACTTGAATGTTGTCTCTTTGTATTAAAAAGCATAAGTAAGACTAAAAAGCATCCATCAACACAGGAAATAAGCAAATTACATGTTACTCAAATTACACAATAAATATAAAACATGAACCTACACATGTTATATTTTGACTTACCCTTGAAGGTCCTACACCTACAAACATTTCTAAAAATTCTGATCCATTGACAGTGATAAATGGTACATTTGCTTCACCTGCTGTAGCCTTGGCTAGCAGGGTTTTACCTGTTCCTGGAGGACCAGACAAAACAGCACCCTGTAGATGATAAAATTGTTTTATGCATTAATAAATGTGTAATGGCAAAATTATCAACAGCAGAATGTGTAAATTTATTATATGTAATACATTTATTTAAAAGGGGAAAGGGAACGCCCCTTCAGGACATAAAGACAGTTTCATAAAACACAGGTTCTGGAGTCATTTCATGATTTTACATCACCTACATTTACTTACTTTCAGAGAAACATCAAGTTGATCTTGTGCCTTTATAGGTTATCTTAGCTGTGGGCTAATGCATCATAGGAGTCAGCAGAAATAACATATTCATGGTTGCATAATGAATATTCATGAGAGATGTTTTACATTAAGGGAATAGCATTTAGGAATCATGGATATTCATTTCTGCTGACTCCCATGTGGCAATGTGGCCCACAGGAAGGCAAAAAGGCACAAGATCAACTTGATGTTTTCTGAAATTGCACGTAATTGTAGGTGATATAAAATCATGAAATGACTCTCCAGAACTCAGTTTATGAAAATGGCTTGTATTTTCTGGAGTGGTGTTCCCCCCTAAACTACAACACCAGTCCTCCATCTATACAGTTTTGAACTATACCGATGATAACAGCTTTAAAAAGTATTCTACGAAGACACAGTCCCTCAAACACTTTACTTCTGTGCAGTCTAGTCCAGTTCATGGCATTGAATCTCAAGATCTCCCTCTACATTTAGCTAAATGAGGTCCGACGATGAAATTTCAAATTCAATCAAATTCACCCACACTGTCAATAACATCATGTCTTTGTTAATCAATCACCTAATTCTACCCAATGATAAGTTAGTGTTTATTTGCATAATGTCCAAATATGGCATAGTTGTCAGCTCAGGATGTGACTTGTACATTGTTTACATCAATCAGACAGTTGAGGTTTACTCATTTGCATAATGTCCAAATATGGCATAGTTGTCAACTCAGGATGTGACTTGTACATTGCTTGCATCATTCTGACAGTTGAGGTTTACTCATTTGCATAATGTCCAAATATGGCATAGTTGTCAGCTCAGGATGTGACTTGTACATTGTTTACATCAATCAGACAGTTGAGGTTTACTCATTTGCATAATGTCCAAATATGGCATAGTTGTCAGCTCAGGATGTGACTTGTACATTGTTTACATCAATCTGACAGTTGAGGTTTACTCATTTGCATGAACAACATTTGATTCATGAGTTCTCATTGAGTTAGACGGGGTAAACAAATGATTCAATACTATGGATAGATCTAGATTAACTTGTGTGGCTAATGCATGATATAAATGAATGAATGCAATTCTCCTATTCTATGTGTAATATGCCCAAGATTTTTTCACCAGACAGACAGATGGATGAATCCCATTGTAATAGCCTCCTTCTTAGAGGCTCAAAATAAAAGCTCACTAAAACCACAAAAATTATGCATACACATTTACCAGAGATAAGATGAACAGACAGTTTACCCTTAGTTAAGAAAAAGTTTGATGAAAGAAAAGTGAAAATGAAAAGTGAAAATGTACTATACCTTTGGAATTTTGGCTCCAAGCTCCATGTACTGTTGAGGATTCTTTAAAAAGTTAACAAACTCCATAATTTCTAGTTTTGCCTCTTCACATCCAGCTACATCACTGACAATTGAAACATAAAATAAATGATTCCAGCACTTCCAACTGAAGTATGAACGATGAAGTACTGCAACATATTGATACATTGTCCTGAATCCTGATGCAATGACATAGATTTAGCTAAGCCTATAGTGGTTATACCATTGCCCACACATTGCAAATTGAATACAGTTTACTTTTATAATGCTGTCGAGTGGATGTTCAATTATTCAATGTTGCAAATAAACTTGCACCTACAAAAATACATGGTTTTGTATTGTATATATGATGTGAGTCACGGTATCAGCAACAGGTCCTAGAACAATTTTCAATTCAATTGATGTATCATACTTACGCAAATGCAACACCAACATCTTCTTTGATAATCTTAGCCGTTGTTTCACCAAAACCAAATATGCCTCCCCTTCCCTTCCTGCCTGCACCTCCTGCCCCAGGCATACTTCGTGCTATATAGATAATAAATCCTATCATAATAGCCGTAGGGATCATACTAATCAAGAAAGTCCTGCAACAGATTTTTAGTTACATTTAGAATCAAATTGCTTTGAGATTCTATCTACACAATATGACTGAAGGCAAACAATAACGAACAAACAATAACACACAGGCCATAAACCGAGAGATGGCTATCATTCACCAATATAATATTTATCAAGGAAACAAACTGAACATATTTAAGACACAAACATGCATGCATGCAAACACACACACACACAAAGTCACCCTTTTGTATGCACTGAAGGAAATTGGCCTAGACAGATGTATGCCAATTTTGATATTTGACCCATTTTGTCACAGAACAGAACGTATGTAAACACTGCAGAGTATACAGTACATTCCTCATTACTCACCTATCACGATTTGACAATTACATCATTTAAAGGGGATTATACCATGCAAGGGGCAAGTTGAACAAAAAATAAGGAATATATACTCTGGTCATTCTATGTCCTAACAGCGTGTGTCTATGTCACTGGTTCTGCTGTGTTTGAAATGTGAGTCAAAACATTCAAAATTGCCATTACTTTCCCCAAGTTTTCTTTGATATTACTGGCGCTGGTAAAATTATTTTATTCTTTAATATTTTTTTTCATTCAGCCAGAAAATACTCGCGACCTAAGGGATGTCACTACTTGTCTAGCGACTCATAGTCACAAAGCCTCCTTAGGTCACTCAAATTTTCCTTGGCTGAACGAAGAAAAATATTGGGGAATAATATCTTAATATCACTCCAGGAATAAAGGTATTTTCATAAACTCTAGATTCTGTAGTAATTTCATGATTTTACATCACCTACAATTACTTCTGATTACGATAAATATTCATGACTCCTATTAAACTGCCTACACCATTCAGTGTAAAACATCTCATGAATATTCATTGTTCAACCATGAATACATTATTTCTGCTGACTCCCATGATGCAATGGCCTATAGCAAATATAATCTATAAAGGCATAAGATCAACTTGATGCTTCTCTGAAAGTAAGTAATTGTAGGTGATGTAAAATCATGAAATGACTCTCCAGAACCCATAGTTTATGAAACTGTCTCTATTTCCTGGAGCTGTACCAATATGTATGATGGTGAAAACTTGACCACAAAACAGATGACAATGAATACTTGTGACGATGTGTCTAACTTACCCATCACTTTCTGAAGAATACACTACAGAGAGATTGTTGGCTGGTTCTATGCCCATATCAAGTTGCGCATTTTCTAAATTTCTTTCAAACGTATCAACACTACCAATATTAAACCACATATATCGCTGAAAGAAAAATGAAAGAAAATTACTTTTTTTCCAGTCATTGTCAAATCTACATATTATGAGCAATGTATTTTGCACTTGTGCTTTTACAGTACAAATGGATTAAAAGTAATTATGGTACATATATAATAACGGTCAGGAGACTTTACTTACCCCAGCTGAATCTTGACCAGGTTTTAACCATACTCGCACAAATCTCTTATTTACAACTTCTAATCTGTCCACCTACGAAATGAGTAGAATAATAATTGTACTACAGCAACCACATGCAAACGTATAAACAGAATATGTGTTGTCACAGATTATATAACATACTAACAACCAAGGTGCGCAAATTTTCCATCAGAGAGAGTAAATTGCTAAAATTTACTCGCTAAAATGAATACGGGTTATGAATAAAATAGTCTACATTTACATTTTATATTTAAATTGATTTGAAAGTTAACAAAATGTACTCTTTATGATGTAGTATGAGATGAAAGTTGTAGGATTGATTTAGCAAGTACAAGTCTGATTTGGCTCATATTTGTCTTATTTTTCTAACCAGATCTGTAAAATATAAGTCATTAGACACCACTCACAGCATATCTTACAGTCTAGAAGATTTTCAACCTCTGAGGAAATACTGGTCTCTCACTTACACATGTACACACATACACACTCACGCAAACACATAAACACAAATGCACGCACGCATGCAAAGAAACACATACACACCAACACACATGCATGCACACATACACACACAAACATATAAATATGCACACATGTCGACATGCATACATATACAATCACACATACGCACACACACACACACACACACACACACACACACACACACACACTCACACACACACACACACACACACACACACACACACACACACTATTACATCCTCCTATATTACAGTGTAACTAATTTACCTCGTATATTTTGGCTGAATCACACTCCATTCACACGGCCTTCTTCAACTCTTATTGTATATGATTCAATGACGTAAACTTGCTATCATATACAGGTGAAGAAGGGTGAGGGATTCAGCTGAAATATACTATTTACGCTCTGAGTTTGGAACTAATACAAATTAGTACTGGTCACAATACTATATGTTTGTAACATTCCAGGGCAAAACTCAGGTATGCGAAAAGATATCACAATATATCTATAATACAAGTACTTCTAAAACATATTTTATTTCTTGTAAATCAATGTTACTTACTGCTCCTTTTGGCAGATAATCCTGTGCAAACTGTTTCCATGTTATCTCTGAACCACTTCCCCCCAATAGAAAATATGCAAAGATTGCAGCACAAGCACCTGTGCCAATCACACTGTAAATAAGTTGTTGTCTGTTTTTATCATCTATCGGAGACCTTCCTTTGTTACCTCCTCCTCCTCCTCCAAAGAAAGAGCCCCATATGTCATTTTTGTCACTTTGACTTCTGTCTCCACTTGGCCTTGAAAGTGGTGGCTTTTCTGGTGCTATGAAACAACAAAAAAGACTGTGATCATGTGACACCACACCAAACCCATTTCAAAAACATCACAAGTTGAAAGACGCATATATTACTATTTTAGAATTGAAAGAGTTGATGAACAATACCTGCTGAACCACCATGTCCACCTCCTGAAATACAACAACCTTCGTGGGATATTGTACAAAGCACAAATTTTTATTAAAACTATGATGGCTGCTTACAAAATTTAATTATTAAAAGGGCACAAGCTAAGTTTATATGTTTTTGGGCAAGATTTATGCTGTGTATTTAAAAGTTACTCATAGTTCTACTAACACTGAAGCATACATAACCATCACGTGCAACTGAATGAACTCAAACCTGGTATAACAGTGTTTTTGCTAAGGTTGTGGAACCCTGATAACAGAAAGGGAGAAAGGCGTAAAAATGGCAGTGTTTCCCCATAATAGAATCTATGGTAATTTTGTTCGGAAACCCAGGTAAAATGACAGGGGAACCCAGGTAGATTTTTACCTACTTGCAGCCCTTAACAAAAATATTGTATCAAGATATAACATATAAACCATCCGATGACGTAATTGTTTATACATATCAAAAAATGGTGAGGAATCCATACTAGGCAATCAACTGTTCTAACAATGTCAAAAGGCAATAGTAGTATCATAGAGGGTATGTATATACATTAATATTATACTCGATATAGTATTTTCACGAGTAAAAGGTTTCTAAACTCAGCTTGTGCCACTTGTAACACTTTTAACAAAGTGACATGCATGTTAACTACCACATATCACTATTCAACCAGGTTTGAATAAGATATTTTGTGTGTGTGTATGATATAGAGATAAGACAGGCCCATTGGGTATGGACGGACAAAAAGGAACCCATTCCAAGAGCTTCTTCTTGCTTTGAGGAATACTATAACAATATTTGTTCCATCAAAGACAATTAGATGTTATTCCCCAATCTTTTTCTTCATTCATTCAACCAAGGAAAATACCCATGACCTAAGTGACCCTTGTCACTACGAGTCGCTAGATGAGTAGTTACAACCCTTAGGTCACAAGTATTTTCCAGCTGAATGAAGAAAAATATTGGACATAATTGAACCAGTGCCAGTAATATCAAAGAAAAATTGGGGAAAGTAATGGAAGGTTTGAATGTTTTAACTCATATTTCGGACACAGCAGACCAGTGACGTTGGCACAGGTTGTCGTGACACAGACGCACATTGTTATGACGTAGAATGACCAGTGTATAAATTCCATATTTTTGGCTTATGCATGGTACAAATACCTTTAGCTTCTTTAGTTTCCTTTGGTTTGGATTTAGACTGTGGTGCTTTGGGTTTGCTGCTTTGTGGTTTCTTTCCGCTTTCAAAAAACTTCTCAAATCCTTTGGGAGGCTTGGAACAAAATCTTTGCCATCCTTTTATTAGTGCTGTTAAATTACTACTGCTGTTGTTGTGAAACTGCAAAATAATCAAAATTACATTTTAAATATATAGTTCCCTAGTTCCGTGTCTGTTACTAATTAATATGGTACTTCTAGTGTCTGTATAATAAATGTATGGTTAATATTCATACATTGGTAAAAACAAAGTAACACAATACAATACAATACAATACAATACAATACAATACAAAACAAAAGTGATTGACACATTGTCATCTGGATAAAAAAATCTATACTAAAATTGGATTAATCTCAACTCAAAACAATGAACAGTTCACATGTAATGTTAACAAAATTGTAACCATGACAATCATACAGGTTACTTGATAAAAGCAGGTATTATACAAAGACAGGATAGTAGGTGGTGATACTATGTGGTGTGTTCTAATGAAAACTTTGAAATCAAGATTGATAAAAAAAAAACACTATCTTTTTTTCTCTAAATTGGAACATTCAACCTCCTTTGAATAATGATATCAACTTTACATATTTTAGTCTGATTCAAATTGATAAAAGTATTTGTCACTGATATGAAGATATGAAGTAGGAAGTGGGAGAAGACCCTAGCTGTTTTTGTTCTCAAATTCTATTCTCATTTTATCTAGCCAGCTTTAAATAAAGAACAGGTACTAGATATGAAGTTGATTATCAGTAATCAACTAACTACAAATGTTTGAAATTGAGAATCCAAAGGGCAAAATGCCCATGGCATTGTAGTTCACCCCTAATGGTGTTAACAAGGTGCCAGTGAAAATCTGGGATTCACGTCCAAAAAGTATTTGATTACGAGTATAACATTTCACTCGGGACAAATTCACCATATTCACATCAGGGGTGAACAAATCATTTTGTGAACTGGTGGTCCCCGGACACGGACCAGTGCCTTAAAAAATCCAGTGGTCCTGCTGAAAGAATTAGTGGTCCAAGGTCCCACTTATGTGAAACTTAAATCTTACCTATGAAGCTGTATATTCAGACGACTTTTTAACATAGTTATTAACAGTAAGGTACTGGTCCGACGGACCAGACAAGGTAAAATTTGTGTGGTCCGCCCAAAAAAATTGCTAGTCCCGGACCAAGGACCAGTGGATTTGTTCACTCTGCATATTGATTACCGATATTCAGCTTGTGTAAGTTCAGTCATTTTATGTCATACACACACACTTTGGCTCAAGTAATATACTTAAAACATTGTATACACTACAGAGCCTTTATTTAGTTATTCTTGTAGTAGACCCTGAAGTATACTAGAATCCAACTTTTTTTTCTTTTTTTTTAAATACATATATTTATTCATCTCGATACTGTAACAGAGACATTTCAGTACCCTGCACTGTTTTTCCTATGAAGCCCTGTTATGCAAGATACACAAACATACAACATATTGACCTGAAAAGTAAGGCCATAAAAACATATGTAAACATAAACATAAAATGCAGGAAACACAAAAATACAAGTACAGGACTAGTTGGGGCTTATTACAGTTTACACTATGATTTTTTGTTTGAAAAACGTTGACGGAAGAGGTACATCATTTCAGTGTACATTGTATAGGTTATATACACGTACAGTTTGTATTGTATTATGATGACGTAACATAACATTGAGGTTACCTAAGTCTATCGCTATCACTTTCCATCAACTTTAAACAACGACTTCTAAAAAATAGGGGGGGAGGGTGTTAGGAAAAAAAGACGTCAAAAATGAAACGTCTTGTTTGTGGTAACTTATTATTAAATTTTAATATGATTACGAGTGTTAAAATCTACAAGGACGTAAAGCATACACTATATGATATAATTCGTTGCACAATGATATTGCCATTATTGGTGTACTGCACTGCTATGCCGAGTTATACGAGCATCACCCTACCCATGGGACATGTCAATCGCGAGTAGGATACGAGATTATATACTCGACCATTGCCTGTGCTGTAGCTAGTCTTCTAATATCAAGAAAATCAAGGAACGCTAAAACCGTCTGTGTGTATGGCTTCTTTGTAAAAGGTCAACACGGCAGTGGATACATTGCGAGAATCCGAGGAAACGTGGTATCAAGAGGGTCGTGTATTTTTAGTACGTACCTTGCGTTGTACATAGACACCGGATGAATTACTGCGCTGCACTAGCAGGTTTAGCGATCGGCATAGAGTTACACACCTGTACACCATTTTGATCAACTGTTAATAATATATTTCATAAAAGTCATGTTGGTCGACTGCTTCATAGATGCAGTGTCATGGCGGCTGCATTGCAATGTTACATATATTGAGGGCGCTTTCCCAAATTGCGATGTAACGAGTATTGCTATTGGTTATGATTTTATTTTCTTAGGACACAGATGATTGGCCAGACACACCGGATGCCCAAGATTTAAATCACTCGTAGAATTTTAGTAAGAACAGGAGCGAGAAATCGCCAGGGAAGAAAACTTACGACGTTATTTCATAAATATCGTTCGTGAATTGTCATTTACAGATCTGTCGGCATCATGTCTTCACAGAATATTGACCCTGCTCGGCAAACCACCCGAGTTAAGGCAGCAGGATCGTCTGGACCAGACAAAAAAGACACGCACTCCGTCAGCAAAAGGTAAGCATTGCATTGTGCATGCGCATGTTGACGTATTGTCTGTTGTGTTACCTTCAGTTACACCAATATGCAACATGTACATACTTGAGGAAATATAATTTTGGACGTTGAAAACAGGGGGGGGGGAATAGGATAGGAATTTTGGTGTATGTTTCCTGACACCATTGCATCCAGATAGTTGTAACTTTGTACAACTTTGCAATCACGGCTAAATCCTGTAAAAGTGTAAAAAAAAAAAAAAATTTAAAAATGCAATACCTAACGGTATATTATATAATTTAGAAATAGCATAGCAACTACCGTGGCTGACTGACTGATTGCAGTTTTTGTGTGTTGTATTTATTCATGGCCGTAACGTAATATTATAAATATGATCTGAAAAAAATCAATAAAATCAATGATACAAAGCTAGGTAGTAGGTATAGTATATTATTACAAGGTTTACACATCTGTTCCTTTTCTTTCCATAGATTACAACAAGAACTGATGAATCTTATGGTAAGTAGATGACTCACTGCACTGTCAGCAAAGAGTGAACAAACAACCAACTATATTGTCATGCACCACAGCTCAATTAGTTTTGTTTACAAAAATAAATAACAAATACTAACAAACATCAACAACAGAGTAACCACGAACCAATATTAACAATAATGTTTCCTTGCAACAAGAATTAGTATATGTTCCTATATGTGAAACGGTACATATTGTGACCATTTCGCATATATGAACCTGGAAAATATACAAAAACATTAGTTGATACTGGTTTATGGTTACTCTGTAGTTGATGTTTGTCAGTATTTTTTATATTTTTTTATTTATTTTTTTGTGTTTGTTTGTTTGTTTGTTTGTTTTTGTAAACAAACATAACTGAGCCTGAGCCTCATGTGCATAAACACATGTAAAAATGCAACCATTCTTTATAGTTCCTATCTGAGACACAGTAGGGTAAAATACTAACTACTCAAACCATTGATGTAGTCATAGCATCCAATGGTCCATGCTGAAAATTTTGGGATTATATATCCATTATTTTATTGTATTCAAATATACGCTAATCAAATGCCTTGCACATGTTATATGTGTGGTGGGGGGGGGGGGGGGGGCATAGACCAGTGAAACACGGCTGTGATCCCGTAGATGAGGACCAGCGAAAATTCAAAAAATGAAAATGTCAGTTAGGATAGTGTAGTAGCAATAGTCTACAGGTAGACTAAGCTCAATGAGGTACTGAGGTGATATTTCAAATTCAAACAAAGCCACCCACACAGAGTGTAACAACAGTTCTTTGTAATTCTGCTCAATAATAAGTTAATGTTTACTGGGGCAGTTATATAATGTCCAAGTATGGTATATTTGTCAGATCAGGATCATTTACTTACTGTTACACCAGTTAGAGGTTTACTCATGAACAATTTTCGGGTCATGATTTCTCATTGAGCTAGGCAGGATGAAGAGATATCTTGAGATTTGAAGCCATGTATAGCCTCTAGACTAGTTCAGTACATTTGAGTCTTCGTATTTTTTTATTTTTGCTGTTCTGTTTGATTGTGGCCTGTAAACTGTTGAATAATAATGAATTTCTGTTGAATTCAGATGTCTGGCAGTAAAGGTATTTCAGCTTTTCCTGACAGTGATAATATCTTTAAATGGATTGGAACGATACATGGAGCAGAGGGCACAGTAAGTGATTGTCTTACAACATTGCATTCAGTGAAAATCACACCCAAACTTGGTTCAAGTAATTTACTGTCACAATGTAGAAAATGGGACTTAGTGATTTATACAAGATGAAATTCTGCAAGTTGGAAGTCAAATGGTGACAGTTTGTGGTAGCACTTTAGATTGCAATGAAAATCATGAAACCTGAACAAAATGTTGCTAAGCTGGATAATAATCTAACTAACATTGTATTGCTACATTTTATCATCTGGTGCTACAAAAATTCAAAAGATTTGAAGTTCTGATAGCACTGGCAGTCACGGACTAACGATGTGGTTTTTTTTCAGTCATGACTGTCACATGTAACGTTTGTATGTCATAATGAGACCAAGCCTGTACTATGATTCATTGATGACAAGATGTGTGTTTAGTTCACAAAGTATCAAATTTGCTTCCAGAATTTTTGTATCAACATCCAAAAAGTTTTTCTGTGACCACTACCACTGTGTACCAGTCATATTACTACCATGTACGTACTCACAGCTTACATCTAGCTTCCTCCAGCGTCAGACTGCATACTCAGATACACACTGATGAACAGAAGCTATTACTCTATCCCTTCCTGGCAGTGGCTGTGCTGTTGGGGCTAAAATTGTTTTGCTGTCTTCTGATTACCATGTAGGTGTTTTAGTGCAGGTATATACGTTGAATATCTGTACATCTAACACAATTGTATTTCCATGTGTTTTCCATTTATTCTAGGTCTACGAGGGATTGCAATATAAGTTGTCATTAGAGTTTCCCAGTAATTACCCCTATGCTGCACCTGTTGTTAAATTTTCCACACCCTGTTACCACCCAAATGTAGACCAGTATGGAAATATTTGCCTGGACATTTTGAAAGAAAAGTGGTCTGCGTTATATGATGTCCAAACCATTTTACTGTCAATTCAAAGTCTACTTGCAGGTAAAGTTAATACACAGATAACTAGCTTTAAATTATGTGACATATCATAGTTCTGTTCACAGGTTCTTGAGAAGATTGTGATGGTTTTAAATGAGCCAATATGGCTGCCAAATCAGTGTGACTATTAAAAAAAGAGTATCTGATGTTTCAGAAGTTTTACATGTAATGATGATTTTGAAAAAATCTGATAAAAAGTGGTTATGTCTAGGATCATCATTTTACTCCGGTAACATCAATGAAAGTTATTATATTAGACTATTGATATTGTCCACATTTCATTAGACCAATGGTAGTTGTCATTTCATTAGAACAGTTGCTGAAGTTGTCATTTCTCTAAACCAATGATAATTTTGTTAGAGCAGTGAAAGTTATAATTTTGTTAGATGTGACCATTGGATATTATCCTTACCTAAGACCAATGAAAGTTGTCATTTCATTAGACCAATGAAAGTTGTCATTTCATTAGACCATTGAAAGTTGTCATTTCATTAGACCAATGAAAGTTGTCATTTCATTAGACCAATGAAAGTAGTGATTGAATGAGGTCAATAAAAGTTCTGATTGGGTGAGATCTATGAAAGTTGTCATTTTTGTGAGACCAATGATAATTTTCATTTTGTTAGACCAATGAAAGTTGTCATTTTGTTAGACCAATGAAAGTTGTCATTTTGTTAGACCAATGATAGTTTTCATTTTGTTGGACCAATGATAGTTTTCATTTCGTTAGACCAATGAAAGTTGTCATTTCATTAGACCAATGAAAGTTGTCATTTCGTTAGACCACTGATAATTTTCATTTTGTTAGACCAATGATAGTTTCATTTCATTAGACCAATGAAAGTTGTCATTTCATTAGACCAATGAAAGTTGTCATTTCGTTAGACCAATGATAGTTTTCATTTCATTAGACCAATGACAGTTTTCATTTTGTTAGACCAATGAAAGTTGTGATTGGATGAAGTCTATAATATTGGTAGTTTTAGGAACCAATGGCATTGGTTTTAATTATACTTACTTTTTTTTTTTCCTTTCAGAACCTAACAATGAGAGCCCATTAAATGTAAATGCAGCAGAACTCTGGGAGAATCAAACAACATACAAAAAATACCTCCATGAAAGATATGCAAAAGATGTGCTTAAGAAAAAATGAAGAACTCGCAAGACATATGAAAACTAAGTTTACACAGGTGTAGAATTGAACTATATCAGGGCTTACTAATCTTTGTTATTAAAAACCAATAATTATCTCACAATTCATTGATAAAGATGACAATAGTATGGGAAACAATAACTATCATGTCTTTAACATCGAAAATTTATACCGATACACTAAACACAAAGTTATGAGTAGAGATGGATTCTAGTGGTTCATGTGGATAAAGTATTATTTATTGAATGATATCTCTCTTTTGTCTATCTGTTTATGCTTGATAGTACATTTCTTTCTTTCTCCTTTCTTCTTTCTTCTGGTATTATAATAATGTGAACGAAGTGTCATCACTAATGATTTTTGGGGGGACTCAGGAGCTATGAAGTAGTGTTAGGGAAGTGCTATAATGTAGATGAGAGGGGGGCATAATATGTCATGAAAAAGTAAAGGAAGTGTCATAATGTAGGGGAGAGGGGGCATAACATGTCATGAAAAAGTAAGGGAAGTGTCATAATGTAGGGGAGAGGGGGCATAACATGTCATGAAAAAGTAAGGGAAGTGTCATAATGTAGGGGAGAGGGGGCACAATATGTCATGAAAAAGTGAGGGAAGTGTCATGATAATGTAGAGGAGAGGGGCACTGTATGTCATGAAAGATGGCTGGGAGAAGTCTCTTTAAGTTAGAGGTGCGAGCTTGATATGTCATGAAATAGTGTGAGGGAAGTGTCAATTTAAGGGCAGAGAGCGAAACTGTTTGTCATGAAAGGTGGATGAGGGGAGGGGGGGGGGGCATGATATATCATGAAAGCTGAATGTTAGGGAATTCTCATAATTTAAGTTGAGGCCAGAGGGAGTATGATATGTCCTGAAGAGAAAACCATGATATAAAGTTACTCTGTGGAGAAGAATGAATCAAACTTGTCACGTTGCCTGTTTAAAATCATGATGTACTGACTTGACAATATACATACTTCTTTACTGACATGCACACACAGCTTGACACAAACACATATATACACTTATCTTTCGAATATTTTTGAAGTCCAAATTTGGACTCAGCTATCCACTCTTTTCTGTTTATACGTTATATAGCTTATATACAGTTGACAGTTTATGATGATTTAATGATTGTTTATTTGAAGAATACAAAAGAATACAACACTGTTTTGATGGAAATAAATGTCTATTGTTTGAAGACTGGTGTATTTCTTGATTCATTTCTTGCAGTCTGTTAGCCTGTTTACATCACAATCTGTGATTTACTTCACTTTCTCACTAATAGATATGTCATGTCGTTCCAGCCTCCTGTCTCTGAGAGGTGTTGACCAATGTGTGATATGTCATGGTGTACCTTACAGACTATCTCACTAACTGTTTGTAATGCTATCAATGGCAACCAGTTTATGTGGTTTGGGGAGTAATAACACTGTCAGACTATTTGATTCTAATGAAGTCATTGTGTAAGTGAACACTCAAACTGGTTACAATGGGGAGTAGTAACACTGCCAGACTATTTGATTCAAGTGAAGTCATTATGTAAATGAACACTCAAACTGATTGGTTACAATCATGTAACTTCGTCTGTCGACAGTCGCTCGCACCTTTCTTCCCCTACGTTTTATCTAAACTTAAGTCGTTGCCGTGCTCCGATCCCGCGCAATACTACTTATAATCGCATACTGATATCGTCTTCGGCCCTCGATATCAGTATGCGATTATAAGTAGTATTGTGCAGGTAATCAGAAAAACAAACGATTGTATAGTTTGGCCACTAGAAGCGCTGTTCAGAGGTAGCTTTTAGACCAGAAGCACGTGAAGTAAAGGCCGCTATCGCCACGATATATAGTTGAGCAACTTTGAAAATCTCATTCCCCAGTGTCCTACTGCAAGAGTTGGTAGCATTCTCAAACAGTTAAAGCATTTTGTAACTATTTCACATCTTATTTAGAAACCCACAAAGTTGTTTTAGCCACATTTTGTTGTTTGATGATGTGTGATTGTATCCATCATTTTCCCCATGGGGTGCGCCCTCTTGTGACTCTTCTTTTGCAAACGATTGCGGCATGTTGGAGGCCTGCGTTTACACGACTCTGCAGTGAGTTTACAAAACCATGTCAGCTCATGACCCACACGGGTATGTTTAGTACTTGCCCATGCCACTGTATGATGATCATAAATTTTCATTTGCATTGTTTAGAGCAATCGATATCAACATAATAATTATAATTTATACACCCCAAACCTAGCAAATTAAACACACAATAAGTGTCTATAACTGCAATCAATCTAAACTGTGATAAATACAGTATGCCGATCAATATTGCTTACAAGTGGGTCTGTTATTCGTATAATGTAACTGTATCTGAAAGTGTTATTCACAAATTGCTGTGGCTGTGCAATCTTTTAATCAATCAGTTAAAATCTGATGTAGGAACGTACAGTCTCGATGCCTTTATTTACCTCTATTTCCCAGGCTTCGTATATTGTCATTTGCTTTCCATTTTATCGCGCGCACGAGTGACCCCTTTCCCTGTTTCTGCCAAAAAACCTCGATGTTTGAAGATAATATTATATAGATTTTTCCTTGACTTCAAAGAAATGTGAAGCTTAAAGTTCACAAATGGACGATTTTATTAGTTTACAAGGAATGCAGAAAGTTGTTATTCTATATTTGATTGAAGAATTATCCTACTTTATCATAACTGCCGTGTTCAAACCTGTTCCTGGCACATTTGGTTCAAACCTGTCCCTGGCACATTTGGTTCAATCCGTAGTCTTACCAGTGTACCTGAGCTGTTTCACAGACTGAGGACATTCTTAGTAATATGGCGATGGCGTTCTTAACTCTCTTGGGTTTTTCACTTGTAACCACGACAGTTGCTAGTCTGTCTAGTGGCCATGCATTAGAAGCCATACCAACAGGTAAAAGTGGAAGTGCCTTCAGGTATACTTGTCAATCTATATTCGGTAGAACCTATTCAGTGGATTTGTACATTCACCAAAAGTTTGACGATTTGGTCGACGAGTTGAACGACTTCATCAAGAACGATGACGCCAAGATGTTGCAGATCTGGCTTGATATTCCATACTATGAAGGTATAAATCCATTGCTGTATCGTTCCTATCCAAAGTATGGTTTATGGTTATGGAACTGGATCTATGACCAATATGGCATCTCTCTGCTAGATTTCGATCCTTCAGCAAGGTATTTCTCACTTGGAACAATGTACTGGAAAACAAAAAGTTTAGTCATCTCATTCTCCAAGGAAACCGATGTTGAATTAATCGCCCTCCTTCCCTCAGATTGCAAAGCTGGTCTTGGGTTGCATTTACTGACGAATCTCACAATGACGGCAGAGGAAACACGGGCGAAGGAGGGTCAACTTTGTCATAGGGTGGTAACAACGATCGATACTGTTAGATACGGCTGCTTTGAGAATCCACCAGACGAATCGGCAAATAAGACCGCCAGCACTGAACTTACCAAAAGAACACACTGGTTAACTTACCTTTACGACATGAGAGCTATTTTAATCTTCCTGTTAAACTGCTTATCACCAATTATTATTGTGTGGCTGTTCTCTCTAGTGGGTGATATTGGTATACTTAAAGAATTCAAGTCCAACGTAGGGACGAACGTAAGAATAAGACCGGAGAATTTAGTGCGCAGTGGTAAAACACTCCCTATCAGCATAGCGACTGTATTAATTTTGTACAGTATTAAGATAATTCAGGTATTGTTTCCCTCGAGTGACATATGGGATGGTGTTCTGAGGTTGAGGGTAGGGATGGATAGATGGACGGATGACAAATTTGGTAGTAGATTGTGGATGAATGGATGGATGGATAAATGAGTGAGCGGGCTGGTTTATGATGGACGGATAGATGACGAATGGTGGGTTGATTGAAGGGTGATTGTGGAATAGAAAGAGAGATATACAGCTAGATGCATTGGTGGATGGTGAGATGGATTGGAGTGCACGTGGGGATAGATGGATGGGTCGGTAGAAATATGGCCAAGTTGGTAGGATGATGGATGGGTTGGGCGGTGGATGTCACGGAATAAATAACATCTGGTTTGTGAGAATGTTACAGGCCACCTTACAATCTAAGTACACTGTAGTTCGACTTATCTCCCTCATTCAACAAACTCGTTTAGATATTTGGATATACAAGCAGCAGATGATTCTTTGTTCTTTCTTTCCAAGTGACACACTGCATGCACATCATGTTCAGTGATTCGGGGCATACATTAGGTTTATACGTTTTAGGGTGTAATTTGTCAACTGATTATTCTAAAGGTATTCGCGGCATTCTGTTGAGTGAAACATACTAAACCACCATTTACAATATATTAGACTCAAACCTGGTATTGAGATATAAATTATAGACAAACCGATCGATGATGTATTTTCTTACTTGTATGGAAAATGTTGAGGAAACTATGCAATCATCTGTTCGAACAGTGTCAGAAGACAATTGTAATTTCAACATATATAAGGCTTACATGAGCACTAACATTATACTCCATATATAGTTTAGTCGAGGTGTTATAAGTATTCTCACTTTCTAAGCTGAGCTTGTGCCAGCTACAGTTTAATCATTGTATCTACCACGAGTGATAACCAAGCATATACACTTACATATGGCAGTCACATAATCGTGCTTCAGGCTTTACTCATATAACCCGAGTGTCTCACTAAATATGACATAGGAATGTAAATTTGAGAATTTTGGTGTTTAGACCATATTGTGACGTCAGTGGCCTATATTTCAATAAAGAAATAATGGTACACAACTGTGTACAAACGTACATTATATGGTATTGATATAGAGGTTGTATTTGTATGTCGTCTTTATAGAACGAGGTGTAATTCCTCATTACATAGAGTAGAAGGTTCACTTTATACTCCCAGCAGGTTGTGGGCCCTATAGTTTTGGCAGGAGTTCACTGGGTCCAAGAAAGGAAGACAAGAGGGCACACCCTTGCCTTGGCAGGGAGTCACTTCATCAAAACAAGTGGCGGCCCTTGCCTTCGCAGAGGGTTTCTTAGTTTGAACGGGGGGGGGGGGGGTAGTCTTCACAGGGGCTCAATATGTTAAAACAAGGGGCAACCCTTGCCTAGGCAGGGATTCACTTATCCCAAACGATGGCAACAGCCACCACCACCTTCTACTTTCTCATTTTGTCCTTCCGTAAGGAAGGGGATATATTAGGGGCAAAAAGTCTGTGTTTGTTTGTTTGCGTGTGTGTGTGTGTTTGTGTGTCTGCTATGCCTGTCTGTGTGTGTGTGTGTGTGTGTGTGTCTGTATCGCCATTTTCTAAAAAATGGCTGGCTCAACGAACGAAAACGAAATTCGGTACACATGTTCGTAGGGGAATTACAAGAACTGATTAGGTTTTGGTAAACACCCATGAATATTAATGAGCAACTTACGTAATTAATGGTTTTCGGTAATTAGGCTATATCTCAAGAATGCATGCTTCAAATTCAATATAATTTCGTACATACATTTATCATACCTAAGCCTATTTGTCCTGAAAATATTATTGATGTAGCTTTTAGTTTTAATAAGATATTGGAATTTTTCGGTAATTAGACGTGTAGGCCACAAAAAAGAAAGTTGTCTAAAGTAGTTTTTATAATTGTTCATGATTAGTTCTGCAGGTGTCATCCTTACGGAAGGCATTCAGTTTAAATCTGGTTTTAAAAACGTTTTACCACCTAGTTTTACTACTCCTCCATTGACTTGGATAATATCCAGTATATTTCAGCATAGTTTTGAAAGTTTCCACAAACTCCAAAAATACTCGCCATCCCTTGACTAGTACACTATATTTATGTATTTACAGTATTTATTTCCATCAGGACTTTAAATCAAAGCTAACAACAACTGAATATACAACGGCAACTACCTATAACTGGGCTAATGAGTTGTATTTGAACAAACACTGTCACATTATATTTTAACCATTCCAATGCTTTGCAAAAATTTATCACATAACTCACAAAAACCTTACCATAATGGAAAATGTAATGGATAACTTGATAAATATATGTGATATTATGAATGTAAATGACAAAAATATACTGTCAGCCCTAAAAGGCAAGAATAGGTAGGAAGCAGTCTTTACGGAGGCTCTTTTGATTTTTCTCATTTTAAAGGTGTTAGGAATGGTCACTTAAAAAGAATCAAAAAGTGTGTGTGTATATGTATTGTACATGTTAGTGATGTATCAGTTTACAATCATACATTTAAAACTCTGGATGCCTTTGAAAAGACATATATACATTTACATGCTGATATACTAGTACATGCTGACAGCTCATTTTGTTTACTCTATGGACATAAAACTTTGCTCATATAACTAAAGTCTACTTTTATGTGCCCCATTCTAATACAAAGTCATCCAGTGAGTGTTCTTGTGAGCAGCTCCACTCTTCTGGAACAACTCAAGTATACATTTGAACTATGTTCATCATCCACTGTTGATAGATTCAAGAAGGACATCAAGACATCGAGCTTTCTCACTTTCCAACAATCTACTATTGTTCCACTTCAACACCATAGAACATGTCATACTGGATTTTGACATAATGCAAATTCTTTGAGTACTTGATGAAATGTATCATTACATAAATATTATATAGTACAATTTCAAAAATGAAACAATGGTTTCTCTGAAACCATCCTTTTAAAACTTTGAATAAAATCACCCCCCCCCCTCCCCTTCTATAGTCCACAAACTTGACAAAATAAAGAATGAACCACAAGCAGAGGTACTAGAGCTAGCACTGATGCATGTACATAAACATAAAATACAACTTACACAGTTAACTGATGGTTGCTTGGGAAAACCTAGAATGTCATTTTGTCTCTAACTCAAAAATTTGATTTACATCTTATACAAGGCTATCTCTCTGAATGATTGTTTTATAACAAAGAAAAAGATTTCTACATCCTTCTTCATTCACACTTAAACAAGGTCAGCAGTCATTCTCTGACAGTTCTATTGGAACGGAACATTGAATACCCTCAATTCCATCACTTTCGTGAAAATGAATAGTTCTTATACTTCTCTCATTGTAGTAATACTTTTTGATGTTTCAGTGTCAGTTATTACTGATATTGTGTTATATACACAATATAATTTGATGATTGCCAACACTTTCAGGTTTGACATGGCACAAAGAAAACTAAGTTCCATATCATTATTTGAAACTTTTCATGGAAATCGGCCATCTTGAAGTTGTGCATTGTGGGAACTGTATCATTCAATTTAAAAAATACAAATTAGTCACTGTTAATCATTACCTTGTGTTTTGAAAACCAATACAATAGAACTGAGGTCATTCAAATATTCTATGCTGGACTATCCAGGCATCAGGGCCTGCTTTGAACACTCTAATTTTTTCAAAGTAAACTTTCCAGCACTGAGCACTGAGGGAGCACCGAAGGAAAGACCAGGACAGGAAGTGACTCGCCTTTTGATAGACCACCAGCCTGGGCCCAAGATTCAACTATGGACTTTTTAACTTTTAAATTGCAACAGCTTTAAGCAATCGAATTGCATGTTGGCTCTCCATATTTAGTGGCCAAATTCTTCATCATCACAGACGTCCAAATACACGTCGTATGATTCTCTGTTACAATTGCCTTCAGGAGTGAAGACATATTTGTGAAATGTACCATCCACACATATGGCTATGACTGATGAAGCTGATACAAAGGCACATATACATGCACATTCTGCTGGTACAGTGAATGAGGCAAGGCCCCACTGTGACTCCACATATGGACCAAGTAAACCAACCTTTCCCATCTTGGAAAATCTATGGCAAAATCACAAAGAATTAGAGTTATATTACATTAAAAATGTATGAATAGGGAACTTGCAAACCTGCCATGTTGAATGTTGCATCATGGGAAATGTGATGATAAATACTAATCAAACAGTATTGTAAACAATAATGTTACATTGTTGTTAACCACAAATGATCAATTCATAGTCACCCTGACCATTGTGGGAGGTTTATTTTATCGGTAACTCCTGATTAGGCATTACGATAACCACAGATAATCCCAGTCCTTTGCATCTGAGCATGCTCAGTCTGAATTGCAAGTTCCCTATTATGTATAAATACGTGGGTCAAAGTTTGCCTGTATGTATTGTTCACTATTTAATATTAATGATAAATGATGAATGTTATGCATGTTAAGAATCAAATCAAAATAAGGGGAAGGGCTTAAACACAGGTAAGGGTTTGTACACGGTCCATTACAGGTATTACTGATCATACATTATCACAACTTCAGTTACATATTTATACTTTGTTAGGCCTATATATAATATTGATGCACAAGCCAAGTTATTGTCTTTGAACAGAAAATATGGATTATATACCCTAGTCTTTCTATGTCATGACACCCTGTGTCTACGTCACTGGCTCTGCAGTGCTTGAAATATGTTCCCCAATTTTTCATGAATTGTCCTTGATGAGGTATACCACTATATTATTCCCCAAATTTTTCTTCATTCAGTCTCAAAATACTTGTGACCTAAGGGTTTGTCACTACTCATCTAGCGACTTGTAGTGACAAGGCCCCTTAGGTTACTCATTTTCGGGCTGAACAAAGAAAACATTGGGTAATAATATCTAAGTAAATCCCTGGCCCTAGGCAATACTGTCTAAAAATGACTTACTTGGATCTTCGATTGAGATTTGTATCTCTTAATGCAAAGACATGGACAGTACCCTTATCACTGGACACAGCTAAATAAGAGGAATCCGCACTGAAGTTAATACTGCAAAGTAAAAAGATATTCTGACATAGTCATTTGTTACAAGTCTAAAGTGCAGTGAAGACATACTCTCCAAAACACATATTTAAACTAATTACATATTAAAGCCATTTAGTGATAAAGAGCATTTAGAAATGAAAATCTTTGTATACACTTCATGTACATAAACCTAACAACTGTATAACATATTTGGTGTCATGTTCTCGAAGCTTAGTTGTTGTTGGCTCAAAATCTGCACATAGCCAGTTCAATTCCCACTGCTGGCTTTTGTTTATGATCCACTAATCATTTGGCACATGTATCTTATTCAACTAGGTGTTATCAATGGGAACCTGGTAGGACAGAGCTGGCTATGTGAAGGACTTAAATGTACACATGTAACTCATTGGTGAATGAAAATATGTGAAAGTACATTATCAATGAAATTTGAACGATTTTAACGTGTAAATTCCTCTATAGGAGCTGGGAAAGCATAAAGGCAATTGGCAAACTGGCATGCCTTCTCTATGATGGAGAAAAAAATGCAGATAATTCATGTATACGCTGACACAGAAATGCTTGAACATCATTACAGCAATTATTACCAGTAAAGTGTGGCAGGATCAGCACCTCTTCTTAATTCAATAACAGGTTTTGATGACTGGTTCTTTAAAGATATTTCAAATACTCGTATCAGAGTGCCCTGATGATGTGAAGAAAATAACATCATTATATGTTTAACAGTGATTACTTGCATCAGTAAGCATGTATACTAGGGGTAATTTGCATAGCTGTGCAATATAAAAACATTATTGCATATATATACAAACTGAGCACACAAACGTTTTGTGTACACAAAATCATGTCAATACACAATGGCATTTGCAGTTTTGGATAACATTTCTATTAATAACAAAACCCTGTTACATGCAAGTGCCAATGTGGGTAGTTGGATTATTAGCACTTGTGCTTGCGGTGCTTCCTGTTGCACTTTCATTCACTATGATCCTGCTGCATGCAGAGAATCCCACAAGCACTCAAGCAAATACTTCGAGTACACTGGAACTTGCATATCACGGCCTGGGGTTCTGTCATAATGTAAAAAATTCTTTGTATTACACTCAGGTAGTGTGGGTCGTGCACAGCACCCTCTATAAATGTGTCACACAGATTATAATGACATAAACAAAGCCCTGGTTAAAGAACACTGGAAAATCATCTCGATAAACCTGTGTTGATTTTGACCATTTCTACAATGAAACTTTGGTACCATTGCCAAACTTCCACTCCTACCTTTCTTGAAGCTGTTGCAACTAGGTTTCCTTGTTGATTGACAGCCAGACAGGCTATATCATTTTGATGTGCACTTATAGTGACTGGAGCACTAGATGTTGCTTCATTAGTTATACTTAGGTCTACTAGTTGTAAGCTACCACGCACACGACCAGGAAACACCAAGACAGGACAGTCACTATTCCAACTTGTGTCACATAATCCTAAAAGATGAAGATAATGCTAATGACGGCATGCAAAATTATTGTTGGTCTGTAACCAACAGGTTTCCGTAACGACCAACAGAATGGTAGATGTAGATATATATTATAAACTGCTTCAAGTAAGGACCAGCCGTTTCCCATAACAACCAACAGCTTTTGCTATACCTGTCGGTCCTTATGACCAAAAGTCATTTTTCACACACTGGTTAATGGTGCAATTTGCAGCACAAGTGATTTTACTGTGTATATTGGAAAGTTGGTTAAGTTATTTTGCAGTCATTATACACAAATTATATCTACCACGTTGTAAACTTTGACTTAAAGTAATGCATAATGACAAATACTGAAATAACAACATTGACACAAATCTAGAGATATTTCCAGTTGTTTTCATAATATTCAGGTAATATTGGACTGTAAGATACGTCGTGAATTCTGCCCTAACCGGCCTCCTCATGTGTGAGGGCGCCCGGGCATACCTTACAGACTAAGGTAATATCTACAACATAAATTTGTTTTTTACATACCTGATGGATTTTCTATCGTGTCAAATTGAAACAACTTGACTGGGTTGTCTGGAAAACTATAGACATAGATTCGATTTACCAGGACGACAATAATCCTACAAATAAAGACAGTTTTCAAGATTCACTTTCAGTTACAAGTAACTATGCCATGGCTCTAACCTATATGAGCCTGGTTGCTTGGATTTATGACACATTTTTGATCCTACAAAGAAATCAAGACTTTTTGAAAAATAGTACTTTGCAACTAATTACACATGCTAAAGCTGCAAGATTTCTACAACTTCAAGTTGTAATATATGTATATATTGTTTTGACTATAGCTTTACCATATTTGTCTGTTTATAAGCCCTGCCCCTTAAGTTTACCTTTTTTACCTGCTTTTCAAAAAATATTTAAAAATCTGTTTATAACCCATCCCCTCCCAATCACTAGGTACTTACTACATATGAATAGAGAATCTGCTCAAAAATTGTTTATGAATAAGAAGATATTAAATGACAATACTATGAAATATTATTGTGCAATGTCATATTTCTTGTAAACATGACATGTTTATGACTTGTATTACTAATCTACACAATCAATGCAAAGTTCATAAAAACTTTTTAAAAATAATTTGCATTCAGTTTTCTTGACATTTCATAAAATGTTATCACAACTTACCTGTCCATGTGTAATCTGATGCCTAGTACTGTCCCAGGAAATGTCAATTCTACAACAAATTTCTTCCGACAGTCATCCCACACCAACACTGTGTAGAAATAGTTTAAATAATACATGTTTACTGCTTTGAATATTAATATCATGTAATGTACAACTGTGTGCTAATTTGATACATCACTGACACATGGTGTACCACTGATACACAAGTTCTTGTGATACACCAAAAATTTGGTGTTCCTCTACCCCTTACTATATGTGATTGATGTCTCTAAAAAACCCATTTTATTATAATTTTGACCCACTAAAAATATTTGTGTCTCATCAGGGTGCATGCAACGTTGGTTTCTTTGTAAAATGTACTGTATAGCCCCCTTTCACAACCTCTACCAACTATATTTTAATTTATACATCTTTGGGACACATCCAAATTATAGTAAATCAGACATTATGGTATTCAGTATAATTTTCATTTACACAGACTCTCTGTGCTTTCCAGGTCTACGCTGTCATGTTTGAAGCAATAAGAAATAATAATAAGAAACAAGAAGAAAACAGTATTTGCTGTAAGAGTCCATTATAGTTATCCATAGCCATTGCTACAGTTGTGCTAAAAAGTCAGCAATCAAATCTTTATATTGTATTAGTGGCTTGGTAATTTTTTCAAGTTTCCACAAGAGACAAACACATCAATGA
Organism: Glandiceps talaboti; assembly: GCF_964340395.1. NCBI lineage: Eukaryota > Metazoa > Hemichordata > Enteropneusta > Spengelidae > Glandiceps > Glandiceps talaboti. Next base: position 13,027,140 of record NC_135564.1, on the reverse strand, counting down.
CACTTACAATTGATTAAGTACTGACTATTCCAAAACAAGATGTAGTAATTTACTGACCTGTATTTTCAGCAAACTTTGGTGTAGCTCCTCCTCCAACTATCGCTAGTAGATTTGTACGCCTCAACATTTCAATCAAGCCTATACTACCAACTTCATCTTTATCTGTTCATGGGATAACATACAAAGAGACATGTGTTACTGAGCTCACATAATATCACAAAAAAATATGCTTTGGAATGGGAAGGACACTAAACAAACATAATATGTACAACCTACTGCTTTTGAATTGGACTGGGAGGGGCTCTGAGCAGACATAATTGTAGTATAAGGGTTATTTGCGGCCGAGTCGGTAAACCACTTGCCTCTTACCACCGCAGTCGGGGTTCGAACCCTATTAGGGTTTGATTAAATTTACCACACTGTGAGTGTCATTCAGTTTGACTTTACCAAACAATGCAGGTTTTCCCCCGATACTTCCAGTTTCCTCCTGCATTGACACTGAACCCATGAGAAATGGCCCTCACTGGACTTCTTGGGAGACAAGTGTTTATAAACTTAAAGAACTATCCAGTATAAATAAAGATTATACAAACAAGCCTGAGAATGAGAGGGGTGATAGGCTAACACAAAGATATGCCAGGTGATGTCATAGTTGCTAGGGATATTTTTTTCAACTGTAATAATATCTTGGGTCATCTGTAACATGCACAATACTGTAAACCTAGATATTTTCACTACAAGAAAACTTTGTGATTTTACAGTCTGCAGTTAGTTCTAAAAGACTAATTTTTACTAATTACCAGACTGGTACATTGTTTTCATGTACAAGAAGACATTTTAGTTTAACTATTTATTTTTGCATCTTAGTTTTCTAGCGAAATATGTGAAAATAAGTCTTTAGCAAAAAAATTCCAGGTTTACAGTAGCATAGGAATGGGTATACTAGAAATATAGTTTTAACTTTACCAAGGTGGAGTTTTTCAACCAATGGCTCAACATTATAGATTCGTATACCAGTTTCCATAGCACACGCAAAGCAGCCTGTAAGAAGAACAACATGATACATTGACATATCGCTTTATTGTATGACTCAGTGAAAGTATGGAAGAGAATTCTATTATATTGTGTATCATAAGGAAAGCTGGCAGTTGCTATGTCCATTATCATGGTGTCTGTGGATTTCAGTGGTGATCTGAGAATATTAATTTCTGAGACACCATGCATAATCATTGTGTCAACATAAAACTGATCAACTGATAAGCTAAAGGCATATCTTATAAAATGTTGAGATACAGTAAAAGATATATTCATATTACAAATACAGTACACTGCCACAATGAACAGGTACATCAAATATTGATAATGGTTGTCAATGTGTGAGATGCTGGTGCAGACAGCAAATTTATTTATCCTGCAAATCTCGCTATATACTGTTTATACAACGTCTTTGCAGTGAAGACTCAGAAAGAGTAAACAAACTATAGTGGTCAGGGCAGGGTGAGTCTCCTTTATACATATGAACCAAACAGATCACGTTGCTGCAATCATAATCACTGCAAATTATCTGGCGGAGCTGTACAAAACGATGGCCCTGAACAAATGAATGATCTAATGTGGATCCACTGATAAGACGATATTGTTATAAGAACATTTTGTCGAATCATGGGCCTTTGAAACAAAAACAAAAACAAATGTCATCATTGTGTGCAACATGAATCGATGCTACTGCTATATACAGACATGGATTATTTATCCACTTACTGTGATCTTGATTGAAACGAATGTTGATCACTTCTTTATTCGACATGTTGGCGTTACTAAGATGTGATAATCTTGATCAGAAGAGAGTAAACCGGGAAGCAGACACTGAACTTGAATCAGCGACGACGACACAACTTTATACTTTATATTACGTGTCTTCAACTTGGAGTGCGCCCGCAAGCGGTGTGGCACACTCCCCTATCTCTAGGCCCTGTGACCCCAACTGGCCCATTTGTTGATGTACGTTGGCTTAATTGTATTGGAGTCAGAGAGAAGTGTGAGAAAATAATTAGTTTACATGTGCTAAATGTCAGTCTAAAAAAAGAGGGTCGGACAAAACGCACTGTGAACTTTGACCTCACATGATATGTAAATAAGATTCAAAATGTCGACTGAAAAACGAGAGCTACCTATACCTAGTACCTAAGAGAGGCGAGAGGGATGAAAGTTCTGTTTTGTGGATAAAGTCTACCACCTGGAGCGTACGCTCGTTCACTTGCGTTTTATAACAGGCGTTGAAATTACTCATTTATTCCTAGTCTAGCTTGTAATTCACTCGAGTTTGGGTACATCAATGAAATGTATTACCGAATCACTTCCGTACGTATGTATTTCCCCGTCGGCTGCTAGGTAAATGTTTATATCATGTGACAGTGTATTGTCCAATGAGATCGCTAGCTGGTCAGAAGCCATGAGATTGTTATTGTTCACAAACCGGATGGTGTGAGGACATAACTTGCTGTCATTTCCTCCACCCCTCCACTCCTTGTCGCCATGCTCTGATGTGAGGTTTCTTTTACACTTTTACACTTGGTGAACTCTACTGCCCACATCACCGTTGGATTCAAGCCCATATCATTGCTATATCCGACGTGGCACCACATGGTAGACCGCATCAACCAGTGCTAGCCGAGATAATTTCCCAATTATTCAAGACGTTTAACACCCTCGACACTGTGTAGTGTTTGTGGTATTACTATTAGTGCATAAGTAGAGGTAATGAGGTAAGCGATTTTCGTGTATTTTTGCACGTCAATCAATGTATTTATATGTAATGAGGACTTTTACACGTATTGGCGTAGCTGTGATTATTCGTAGCATTTTTTCATGGTACACTAGTGTAGTGGCTTACCAGTCATAACGTCCCCGGGTCAAAACGTCCCCGGGTATGACCAAAACGTCCCCGGGTCAAAAACGTCCCCGGGTCAAAACGTCCTCGGGTATGACCAAAATTTAACCAAGAGACTTGACTGCGTAACAGTTTCCGTTCCTTCCCTAAAACACGGTCAAGTATCGATGCCCATATTCCGAACCATTTTCTGTTCGTGATTTACCGTGAAAGATACAATTTAGTTTTCACCGACTTGCCAGTGCATACTACTTTCGTTCATCACGATTAACTATATTTGCATGATGTGCTAAATACATTGATCAATCGCAACATTCAAGTATTTGAAGCGTCGCCACGCGTGACTTCAAACCTTACCGCCCTCTTCATTTGTGTCGCTAATTAGCACTTGTGTTAGCCGATCCATGGGAGCCGCATAAACGTATTTTGGGCACCTGAGGTGGGTACGCAGTCACATTACTGTATTGTGATGTAAGAAATAGTAAGAAATAAGGATATAATGTAACACACACACACACACACACACACTCACACAAATAGTTTGGATCGAGGAAAATGGAAAGACGGGGACGTTTTGACATGGGGACGTTTTGACTTATGGAAACCGGGGACGTTTTGACCCGGGGACGTTTTGACTGGATACCGTGTAGTGACGAGTGTGAAGCTACCATCATATTCATATTCATATTCACTTTCAAAAGTTGACCTCTACGATCAATGTGAATATGATGATAGCTTCACACGTTTATCATCAGATTCGAAGTCTTCCGAATGGGTACGAACAAGCGTTCGGCAAATCACAAATCCTTCATTGGCAGGTTGAAATCATGTGATTGTAGTTACTTTTCACTTGATTAGCGTGGATTTGCATGCTTTCTTCTTATTTTTGCCAGAGTATCCAATTTGCACCATGAATTATTGTTGTCATATAAAAAACTAATTTGGATGTTTAGTATGCCCTTCCCATATCTTTTTGAAAATGAAATATCAATATTTGGGTGTACAAAAAACCTGTATGAATAATGTAATAAAATACGGCCTGGCTGGGTGTGTTTTGATTTCCCGCAGTGTCGCTATCTTTGAAACCTTACTTAACACTTACACTGGTGAAATTTACACAAAATAGTGTTGTCAAGACCACAATTACCAGGATCGGTCAACGCAATCGATTGTGAAAAATAATGGTCCATGACAACAATAATTCATGGTGCAAATTGGATACTCTGGCAAAAATAACAAGAGAGCATGCAAATCCAGGCAAATCAAGTGAAAAGTAATTACAATCACATGATTTCAACCTGCCAATGAAGGATATGTGATTTGCCGAACGCATGTTCGTACCCATTCGGAAGTACTTCGAATCTGATGATGAATGTGTAAGCTATCATCATATTCACATTGATCGTAGAGGTCAACTTTTGAAAGTGAAGATGAATATGAATATGATGGTAGCTTCACACTCGTACCGTGTAGTGGACTTTGTACATAACATATGCTACCCTGGGGCTAGTCTAGTTCCTATACAGTATCGTTACGATTTATACCTTCATTCCATGGTCATCCAGACTACCCTGGGGCAGATTACACGAGGAAATCAAACCCTGGGAATTCATAGACCAAAGGGTCTATGGGGAATCATACGTGACTCGCATCCCTGCATAGGGTCTATGATTCACTGCAATCAAGACCTCGTTACGTAATGATCTGTCTGGTTGAAGGACTTTTGTAGTAGCATATGGTAATTCAGTCCCTCAGCCATATCATATGTAAATGACATGCTAGATGGTTAACGCCCAACTCAGCCCATCGCCACCTGCCAACTCGGACCCCACCTAGTATAGAATATTTCAGTCTCGAGACCAGTTGATTCATATTCTATGCAGACGTTTAAAAAATGGGAGCTCATAGTTTGTGTCCCAGCCAGCAGTTTGAATTTTCTCATTTGCAAGGATTAAACAATACACTTTATAATACTATTAATAGGGGTGTATCATCTTTAAATGACACTGGCATTATAGTTAACAATGGCGGAATAATCGTTCTCTATATGTTGTCTGTCATGTCTTCTGTATCTGTGTATTCAGAATACAATGTATGTGGGCATATACATGATATATGATGACAAAGTAAAGACTGTACCCCCACCAATGAACTCTACTATACCACGGGCTGATCCGAGTTGGTATACTGAATGAGCCGAGTTAGCATGGGAAGGCCAAGTTAACAATCACATGGGCTGAGTTGGTGATGGACCGAGTTGGACCTACCCCTGCTAGATGCAGTACTGTAGCAGTTTCGCTATGTTGCTCTCAGTCCTCTGTGGGAATTTGTTTTTCTTTGCAAACCCTGTAAGAAATAAAAAGTAAAACGAAAAATGTTGAGTCACACAAAATAAAATATAAGAAAGTATTGTAAATAAAAACAAAGCTACAATTATTGCAGCTAATGACAATGCATGCCCCTCCTAGAGAGAAGAAAGCAATGGTCTGTGTACTCTTCAGTGTTACCAGTTAGTGGTCTGAGCCACAGGGAGTCTAGTCTCGCTGCCAGACTATCATCCCTAAGCTTTATTTGTAAGCCAAGCGATGAAGCTGCGAGAAGAGAGGGACTTTAGTCCCAAGTCTGGCTGGAAGCAGGAGAATAAAAATACCCGCCAATGAAACTAACGAATCGACGACCTGTTCAAACATCTAGCTACTGAATATTCTATATCCAGGAGGAGTCTGTTATAAATAGTGACTAATCATGTGTTGAGGATGTATTTACTTCAGTGAATGATAATGTCACTCATTGTTCATTGTGTAATGTTGAGAGGAAGAAAACTAGCTGCTGCATTTGCGTTACGCACAAAAATAGAACAGGCAGGTAGCATAGTGCAAGAAAATGGAGAAAGTAACAGAAAAAAAACGCCTTGCAATCGAATATGGAATGCAACAGATGATGCTGGCCAAACTTCAAGACTCAGACACCAAATATAACCACCACTGTGTGTAGACTACACATCTTTGTTAATCGCAGGAACCCTGTGACCTGCGCTGAGATGTTATTTGCATACTTTGGCCAACCCACATGATGACGACATATCACATTCCTTTCCAAACGCTTCCTGCCAGACTCAGGACTAAAGTCCTTCACTTCTCGCTGCTTTGCAGCTCGGCTTGCAAAGCTTAGGGACAAAAGTCACGAGTCTGGCAGCGAGACTACAAGGAGTTGGGCTTTAATTGGTTATGGTTACAAAAAACAAACAAACAAATAGATAAACAAGAAAGCAGGCAAACAAACAAATAAAACAATACCATTACCAACTTTGACAAACATGGTTGATATGAATGGGAATTAGATTATATGAACATGTCTATGCGACAAAATTTACAATAAATTTTCACTTTTCGATAAATAGTCACCATTGACAGTCCATCTGACATTTTATAAAAGAGTGAAAATGTTTTGTAAATTATAACTTGGCAGATCTTGAATTTATTAATGATCTAGGGTCTTAAGTATAAAGACCTATCGGTAGTTGTAGAAACTGATATTCATAGACTAATATGCACTATGCCTTAGTTTAGATGAAATATTATAGTGGCAATCATGGTTTTGGCTTACTAAGGTTAGACACAAATGAAAACTAGTATTGTTCAGTGGTAGATTGCACTAGTGGGTGATAGCAGTGCCTTCATTATGTGGATATAATTATTAATCACCTTTGTATCAAGATAGTGTAATACTGAAAGTCCAAAAAGTGTACACTGCAAGATCAAGAAAGCTATTAGAAATGCCACTCAACTGTGGGTATAATTTAAACAATGACCATTAGATTACAACATGTCGCAACAATAGTTTAAGTTTGTGTCTAGTTTTAAGCCAAAACCTCTATTTCCTGTTACATATTATTCTTATACGTTTCTTTCTTTTATTCACTTTAGGTACATGTGAAGTCTCAAAGATGGCTATCAAATCACGACCTCGTGTGTATGGATTTGTGATTGCAACAGTTGTATTTGCTGTTGCCATTGCTATTCTTGCATTAAAATCCAAGCACAAAGTGACACAATTAACAGCATTAGAATCTACTGTGGACACAAACACTAAACTCCATTATGTTAGTGAGATATCCACTGGAAATACAGCTTTTACAAACCAACAACTGAATGATATTTTGTACAGGGAAACTCATTTTCAACAGATTTTGAACTTTCAGGATGCCTACAACAAAGCGCCAAAACCCTTTGATACAAGGCAATACTTCAAAGTAGCGGAGACTGGTAATCCATTGTCATTGGTGTTGCCAGTAAAAACAAAAGGGACACAGATTGAAAAACCTGATGTCTGGGATTTTTTAAATGCAGATAAAGAGACAGAAGAAAACAAACCTATTGACCATGACAGTAATAAAGATGGCACTGTAAATGTCATAATTGTGACCAATCGGCGGTCTGGTTCTAGTTTTCTTGGGCAAATATTTAACCAAAATCCAGACTTCTTTTTTCACTTTGAACCAGTCAAAGTGTTGGAATCTATTTTAGGATATCAACAATTACAACCAAATGTAAGCAAGTTCCTGGGTAATATCTTTAAGTGTAATTTCCAAGGCATCCCTAGTTTAGTTGATTTTTATAATGAAGCAGGTTTACACCGTGCCTCTAGTAAAATACTGATTTCTGAACCGTTTTGTTCAGCATTCGATGTTTCTAGAAAAAGTGTCAAAAAATGTGATGACATTGATATTAGAATGATAACTGACATTTGTAAGAAAGTGAAAAATGTAGCTGTAAAAGTTATACGGGTTGTAAACATCCAGTCATTGCAAGCATTGATGGCAGATGATACTTTGAATGTGAAAATTATACATCTGGTGCGGGATCCAAGAGCTATATATAGTTCTAGAGTAAAGGCTGAGAAATTAGCGAAGACTTTTGACAGTGAACAAGAAATGACTATGCTTTCACTCTGCAAGCGAATGAAGCATAATTATGATACTGCACATGCCCATCCACAGTGGTTGAAAAATAGATATATGCTAGTAAGATACGAAGATTTAGCTGAGAATCCAATACGTGTTGCTAAACAGATGTATAACTTTATTGGCATTGAGAAACTGCCTAAAAGTGTTAAATCCTGGATTGCGGCTAATTCAAATGCTGATCCTGAAAAAAGTGATGTATACTCAACTCGGCGCAATTCATCATCTGTAGTGCAAGCTTGGAGATTAGAATTGCCTTTTGATATTGTACAGAGAATTGACTCTATGTGCAGTGAACTGATGGATGCATTGGGATACAACCTAGCTTCCGTGCCATCCGATTTAACAAATATGACAATTGACATATTTCGGTCTTTACCAGCTGTTTAAATATCTTGTTCTTTCTATCTGAAATAGTGTAAGATGTTTACACTCACTTTATCCATTCCTAAATTTATAAACCTCGTGTTTCTTATTAATTTGCTACAAAAAAATATAATAAACATTAATATAACAGAATACTAGAATAGTTGTCATACATGTAATTTTGTAAATTGTGTGAAGGAAGTCTGTGGAACTCTTGTCTTCGAGAGCTAGAATGGAAGTCAAAGCACAAAAGCTATCTGATTCACACACATGCATGCCGCATGGTCCCTTGCTATGAAAGCATAGCCAGTATCTAGGGATGGAAATAGAACTATATTTCAGAGTGGACATTTGCATGAGTTTATATTCTAAGAATTTTGTCCTAAGGAAACTGGACATGCAAATAAGCAAAACTTAATGTGGTGGTTAGAACTCGGGTTGAGTTAGTCTCGGTTACCCAGACTCTCGCTGCTGGGGGCTCTGCCTACCACCCCAATTGAGATACTGGGAAAACCATGTCCCAACTACCCCGCGATGGAAGTCACATGGTACATTTCTTCCAAACATTAAAAATGGGCTTACAAGGCCTTTTTGTTGTAATTAATATATATATATATCAGTCGCTTGAGAAGTGATAATCTGTAGCGAAGGTACCCAAATCGTTCAGCCTGCAATGTTGGACGTGAAGTACTCCCCATGATGCACTGCTCCAGAAGCTACTTCCTGCGTGGGCAAGTTGACATTTTCCCAGACCTCGTTTGGGGAGGTCTCATAGGCAGAGCCCCCAGCGACGAGATTCTGGGTAACTGAGACTAGGGTTGAGTAAGAGCTTACATAGTGATTGTGGTGAATTGCATCTGCTAATTCTCAGGGTGGGGGTATATATTTGTATACAACAAATATGACATTGAACAAAACAAGACAAACGGCACTTCATCTTGACATGTCTATCTGATGTCCACTGATGTTCATGTATTAGGATGAGCTGCATGCATACATTATACTTAGTAATCGCTTGAAGGTTTTTTAGCACAACTGAACTGATAACGTTCAGTAGTGCTATAGGCATGGCAAAGTGTCAATCTGATAAAAATCCGATGTAGATGTCGGCTAATCGTTCATTGCTATTTTACCTTCGTTATTTTGCCTGAATTGACCTTCTTGGTACATGTTTACATTTGTTAGCCTGATCGCCTCCTCTGATGGTGACGATTGGGGGGGGGGGGGTGTAGTGTTTGTTTGTTCGTTGGTTTGTTGTCGTTTACTCATGTATATATCTACTCATTTGTCGGTTTATTTTGTTTGTTTACTTGTTTTTGTTTGTATGTTTACTTGTTTATTTATTTGTTAATTGTTTGTGTTTTGTTTGTTTGTTTGTATTTATAAACAAAACTAACAGCCTGAGCTCCCTGTGGTTTCACTGCTGAATGCAAATATGAATATGAATCATGCCTGATAGACACATTTGCTGACGACACTGCAGTGACTGACCAAATATCAAATATGATGAATCTCAATGATCAGATAATACCTAAATGAAATCATCCGATTTATAGTCTGAGTGGTGTAATCAGTTATCTTCAATTAAATGAATGTTGTTAACGCCAAAGAATTATTAATTTTAGGAGGAAGAAATCTGATCATGGCAGCATGATGGGAAAGGATGGAATAAATAAGTCAATGATTGCAAGTACTTGGGAATGATTATAGATAACAAGCTTTCATGAAATGTGAATACAAATGTAACCATAAAGAAGTTCCACATCCGTCCTTTGTCTTAGGAAACTCAGATCCTTCGATGTCTGGAAAGAATTTCTTTACATCACAGTGTTTTATTTGTCTACCATTAGCAGCATTTGTACTTTAGGGTCTGTTTGTTGGCTGGGAACGTTTTCAAACACAAAAATTGTTGTAATGGGGCACAGGGAGAGTCACTGAATGGTGGTACCTGTTCTAGAGGCATGACAAATCGAACAAATACCGAACAAATATTACTAAAGGCAGACAACTCCCATCCGTTGAGACAGGAATTTGAATCTTGTATTATTATTATTAGTCTGGTTGAGAGTCCGCCCGAACAGGCTAGGAAAACACTACAGACGTTCATTCCTTCAGTAATATGGTCTTATGATCATTGACAAACGATTTCAGTAGTCGAAGTTTGTTGTGGCAAGTCAGTACAAGTTTGCTAACTTATTTGATAGAAAAAAAGGAATCGATTCAGCATGCACATTTCATCCATATTAATCAACAAAACTATTCTGAACATATCCTCATATAGTTAAACTGACGTGCGATCGCGGATCCGTACAAAAAGTATTAACGTACTCGATACGAAATAAACAGGAACATGGATTCTTTCAAAACGTGTACAGCCTTATCATATATTCTTTTTCTTATGTAAGTCTCTTTCTTCAATAACAAACTGCAATATGAATCTAAATCTGAGTTTTTCGCACTTCACCTTGACCGTTGACCAAATCAGTGCAATACCCGTCCCACCCCCTTCAATATGGCATTTAGTCAGAAGCTCGAAACGGCTGAAGAAACCACACAGCTCGCAAAGTTTAAATACAGAGATGTCTACTTTCCATTCTACGTTGATGAGCAAAAGGTGAAAAATGATACCTCCGGCAACTTTCCGTGGCATGAGGGTGATGTTGTTGTAGTTGGATACCCCAAGTCAGGTACAACGTGGGTTTTAAACATTCTGCAGAATATTCAGGACTTCGGGCTTATGAGTTCGGGAAACAGTAGCGAAGCACTTATTTTTGATTGGTTGATAGTTGATCCTGCATCTGTACCAGGGACACGTGGGGAACTAGCAACACAATTTCAAGCGGGAAAACTGCACATCAAATCACCTCGCCTGATTCGATGCCATTCTCCTCTTCACTTGTTTCCATTGAAGCAAGCCAGAGCCAGAAATGTAAAGATAATCTACGTTACAAGAAATCCAAAAGATGTCTGTGTCTCGATGTATCATTACTACAAGAAAGCTGAACATGGAAAGATGGCATTAGAATGGAACAGAGCTGTGGAAGAATTCGTGAAGGGAAGAACTCCGTATGGTCCGTGGCTGCAACATGTCATGCAATGGAGTGAAGTTGGCATTGAAGATAATGTCTTGCATGTAAGATACGAAGACATTCAAAGTAATCTCAGTAATGTTGTCAGAAAGTTTGGAAATTTTCTGCGAGTGAATTTGTCTGATCAAGATATTCAGCGGATTAAGATGGCATGCTCTGTTGAAGGTATGAGACAAGCCATTCACAAATGTGTCATACTGGACAAGGCAATCTTTGATGGAGATATCGAACAGTTTGTTAGGAAAGGAATTGTTGGTGATTGGAAAAATCACTTCTCAGTGGCTCAGAACGAAAAGTTTGACGACGAAATCGTTAGTAGATTGGAGGATGCAGCTATACTTTTGAAGTATTAGTTGCCTCAGTCGTTTTATCCTTGGCGGTGTTCATCCTATACCATGATTATAAGAGCATGTGACTAGTACATAGAACGGGGTATAAGCTTGGTTAGTGGTGACTGTAGTAGTTGCATGGACAACATGGGTAAAATAATTAACGGTCACAACAAAGCCATACTTTCAAAAGCTAAGCAAACACAACAAAGTACCTGTAACTGCAGGAAACCAAAGGAGTGCCCCCTCGCAGGAAAATGGCTCATAAAAAGCATTGTTTACAAAGCAACAGTCACCACTAACCAAGATCACAAATCATACATAGGTGTTAGTGACACAGACTTCAAAAGCAGGTTTAACAACCACAAGTCTTAATTTAAACTTGACCACAAGAAGAAAGACACTGCGCTCAGCAAATACATTTGGCACCTAAAATACAGCAAAACCAATTACGACATACACTGGTCAGTTCCCAAGCAGGCTTCATCATACCATGGAAGTAGAACCCCTACTTCCATGATCATACTCAAATGTTACCGAACGATGTCAACTATGTCTCTGGGAAAAAATATTTTATTATAACTGCCGACAAATCAACGACCTTGAACAGCAGAACTGAATTAATCAGTAAATGCCGGCACGCTAACAAGTTCTTACTTAATAATACGTAACCTTTGTTTCCATTTTTTTGTGTACACACAGCCGTCTGTGAACACACATAAGTTATGTACATAAAGCAGAATGTAAAGCCAATGACTACTAAACCCTACTATTACACCCGACGATCCTTCTGGTGAAACGGTCCGTAGTGTAAATCCACAATGTAATATCAGACTCGTCTTCTTACATTTTTATGTATGATAGCTCTCCAAGGTGATCGAGCACTCTACTTGGCGAAAGAAGAATGAAACTCTATGTGAAACTCTATGTGTGTGTGTGTGTGTGTGTGTGTGTGTGTGTGTGTGTGTGTGTGTGTGTGTGTGTGTGTGTGTGTGTGTGTGTGTGTGTGTGTAAAAGCTTACAGAAATTAAAGGACACTACAGAACAATCAAGTAATTTTATTCGAACCAAAACTTGAATTCATAAGACCCTTGTCTCAACAATGTTATTTTTGGGACGAAAATATAAAACTGTTATTTGGATGTCAAGTTTAGAAATTATTGACATCATGAATAATTAGTAGGGTCACAAACGCCGACGCCATTGGCGCTATTCAGTGACCTTTCTTCAGTATTCACATCACTGCTGCTCATGCTGCTGAGTAGATCTCAGAGGGGCTAGAAATAGTACAATATATCTACAACATTACATTGCAACACATGTCATATACTTGCGTTCCTCAAATACTCGACAACATACAGCTTCAGTGAGTATAGTCTAGTCCATTCTATGTACAATTACAGATTCCACGATTTCCGTAAAACCAGGCAAGTGTGCCATTTGTACCTTGCATAACATTACACGATAAAGGTATTAGCTGTATTCCTTGTATAAGATGTGGGAGGGGTGTTGCTGCATCGAGTCGCTGTGACCTTGCAAATCCTATCTTCTGTTACTGTGTAAATAATACAGAATCTAGGGTCACAATAGTAGTACATAACTTTGGTCAAAGTACACTCGAGGTTATTTCAATCTTTGAACTCCAAGAGAATGAGTTAATTATTCACCGTCATCATATTTTGTCATAATGTAATATCATTGCAGAAGAAGCTGTCGGACAGTTTTCAGTTTTGTCATTACATTTTTTAATTAAAGAGAGACAAAAAAATGGGAACTATTATAGGACGACGTGTAATTTTGGCAAAGGTCATCGCACTGTCCATTTTATTTTGGACGTTGACCCGTAGCGTCAACAAAGTTCTGGACTTGCACGACCTGATGTACAACTCCCTTTCTTTATTTGCATTTAATAAATTTGACAGGTGTTGTGGTTTTGTGTGAAATACAGTTGTGTGGATTTTTCAGGATTTAACCGGGATTACATGAGTCATGGAAGTCGACATATCGAATGACAAAGCGGTACGTTGTACGTACACAGTTGACGATGTTGTCGTCGATCATTCAGCTGAAAAAGGTAATTATGAAATTCTTCCTTATAAATAAAAGCACGCCCTGAGTATATACAGATTAGGTAATCATTATACAGAGACTTTGAAATCAATGGGTTTTTTTATGGGAAAGAGCAGAAGTTACGGCATGGGGGGGGGGGGCTGAGGAGAAAATGGAGCCTTTAGTAAACTGTTACATGTCGAAACTTTAGACAACACCTACACGACAGTCGTATGTTTTGAATAGGGAAATCCGGTAAACAGGGGACAGCGAAAATGTAACTGATTGATCAATCGATCGATCGATCGATTTATTGATTGATTTATTATTATTTGGTTGAATGATCAATTCATTTATTGAGTTTTGTGGTGATATAAAAACTTTTAATTTCGCTTTAACTGTCTACTTTTCTCTTTCAGCTGTATGTAATTCTGTCTTTATTGACTAAATAAAGACGCTTTGACCATTCTTCTCCTCTTATCTAAATTAAAACTCCCCTAATCTTATAATTGGCGAGAGATCACAGCTGAGAGCAAAGTAGCCAGGGAAAGAAAAAATCAATATCACACAAAATAAGTTATATTGCACCACAAAAATTGATCATTCAATCGATCAATCATTCAACCAAATAATAAATCAATCAATAAATCAGTCGATCGATCGATCAATCAGTCAATTACATTTTCGCTGCCCCTTGTGGTAAAGCCATCTTACTCTGCCTTTTTAATGTCCAGTATCCCTTATGGTAGGCATTCAGTTTACATCTAATTCTTCTTAGAATGGGGTTTCTTTTGCACAAAGTAACACCAAAAATGCCAGTCTGACTCTTATGTTTACGGCGCATACCACGTTATTGGGTTATTAGTGCTAGCGTTGCCTATCTAAATAATCTTACACGTTGTTTTAAATTCTGTAAACTGCAGGAAAATTGACACCATGGGCCTTGTCCAAAGTGTTTATGGCAGCTCTATTCCATGGATGGTTACTTCAAGATGGGCACCGTTACGGTCTTCTTGAACCTTACCGGAATGGTTACAGTTTCTTTATTCGGTCAATGTATACGCGGATACATCCAACTTTATATTCCAAGCTCTCCAGCAAAACGTTGTTGGTGTGTACAGTGAAGGTGGTTCATGTTGGAAGAACATCAGTGGTTATTTTACTCGAGTTAGCTATTGAAGAGACGAGTGAACTCATTGGGACATGTCTTGTTCACTATGTATTTGTGAGTCGTTTATCGCGACGTTCCACTCCCCTGCCCGAATTGTACATACAAGCACACCAGGAACAGATCAAAGCTACCCGACCGCAGCTCCACAGCGAGTTTCCCCAAACACCACCCAGTTCGTCCAAACTGTACAAACACAAAGTTGTTGTATTGCCAGGTGACATTGACAGCAACCAACATACCACATACTCAAGCTACATCAAGTTCTGTCTGGGCCCTTCTAATCTTATTAGTACCCACGATCAAGCAAATTATATTCATGGAAAGGTAGCAATGTATCCACCGAAAGATATTACACTGTTGTTCATTGGTGAATCAGTGCTCAATGATGAACTGACTGTGACGTCATGGGAAGATGAGATATTACCTAAGATATATTGTGTTATACAGAAATCAAACAGAGTCATTTTCCAGTGTGCTGTAACCTTGAATGTGACATTTGAATCAAAACTGTGACATTCTGTATAAATCTATTAGTAATAAGCTGGTACTGGAGGTTACGCCTTTCGAATTACCTTGTCTTGCATTTACATAAAGCATTATTTAAAGGGGGACACCACTCCAGGAAGTAGAGACATTCATAAACTATGGGATATGGAGACTCATTTCATGATTTTACATCACCTGCAAAATATCAAGTTGATCCTTGTGCCTTTCTACGTCTTCTTTGCTGTGGGTAATTGCATCATGGGAGTCAGCAGAAATCATATAGTCGTGGTTGTACAATGAGTATTCATGACTCCTAAGTGCTTATTCCCTTCAGTGTAAAACATCTCATGAATATTGGCATAACTCTTTCGTGACTATTTATCTGAAGGATGTGAGCTCGTAGCAGTCATGAATATTCAGTTCGCATCTAATGAATAATCATACAGAACAATAGAGGTGAAAAGAGTTTCAATTCGGTGTTTCTTGGCAACCGAGTGAAAAGTATGTGATGTGAAATCATGAAATGACTCTCCAAAACTCAACTTGCAAAGTTTATGAAAATACCTTTATTATGAAAATACCTTTATTTCCTGGAGTGGTGTTCCCCTTTAAAATATAGGTTTTTATACCCTGGTTGCTATACGTCACGTTCTCAAGTGCTAGAAACATGTCACGTCAGAACATTCAAAATCGACATTCATTATTTTTTTCTGATTGTCCATAAATTATGCTTCGGGAGGAATAGTATTCCCGGTCCCAATATTTTACTTCATTCAGCTTGGTAAATACTCACGACCTAAGCGTTTGCCACTACTCGTGTAGCGACTCATGGTGACAAAGGCCCCTTAGGTCACTCATATTTTCCATGGCTGAACAAAGGAAAATATGGGGAGCAACACATATTCATATGCACGATATATATATTTTCCCATTTTGAATGTATTATCTTCAAAATAAACAGGACATATTATTAATTTACATATCGTATTCTGCATCATAATTTTGAAAAAAGTAAGTTAAGAATGATAGGACAAAATACAAGTATACACAACGTGTACGTGGACTAAAACTGACTATTTTATGTCGAGGACGGACGCATACATTACACTGATTGCATTCTACCATTGATTATATCCACTGACTATGTATAGCTTAAAAATCGTGAACATGGGTACTCTATTTGTATGCACAATAAAAAATAAAAGGTTCTATTTCAAATGAAACGTTCGTTCTCACATGTGTGCATACATGTTTTAATAGTGGCAGACCTTCGTCATAAAACAACGACCCTAAAATCTGAGCGAAGGTAAGTGTATCGAAATTTGTAGACATCGATCGATTTATGAACACGGTGGTATAATGGGGTCAGGAGATTTTATACTGTGACTTTATATTTTCAAATTCCCCCTCCGTAGTCTCAGTTTTGTTTTCAAGTACCCCTTCCTTTTTTGAAGTCCACAACTCTCCCATCTGTGCCCCTACGCAATCCGGGGCAATCTAAAAAAGGTGAAATCATTTGTGTATTTTGGAATTGTTTACCAATATATTCGAAAACACCAAAGTCTTGGAGTCGTATTGGTTTCAAATATGTGATTGTGTATTTCCGTTTTGCACACTGACTTCAGTCGAATCACTAAAAATGTGGCAACAGTTACAGACTTCGAATATTTGTGTAATATAATAGGTGACTTGTATTTTTTATCGTTTATCAAATATGAGCCCTTAAAGTGGCCATATGGAATGAGAATTGGGTATTTATTTTGGATATTTAATTAACAAAACAATTTTATTATGCCTTCCTACTGGAAAAATCAATGTGAAACAACATATACCAAGCCCTTGTTTGTAACGCAATACATTGCAAAAGATTAATACATGTGTGTAATATTTGTTATTGTACGTACAATAACAAACATTTTAGACATATTTTAGCCTTTTGCAATGTATTGATTCACAAACACAGATTGTTTCATATTGATTTCCAAGTAGGAGGGCATGATAAAATCATTTTATAAAGTAAAACCCCAAAATAAATTCTCATCCATATGGCCACTTTAATTGGGTAACTTTTTATATATAATCCCATGAAATCAATGTTAGTTTTACGTCATAATGCTCCGAGTATGATTCCGCGGACTAATACACATTCGAGCCGGTAGGCGAGAATTTGTAGTTCGCGGAATCATACGAGGAGCATTATGACGTAAAACTAACATTGATTTCATGGAATTATATATTTATCACATAACTAAGTATTTCCCCATATTTTTCTAAAATTTTAAATCGTATTTTACGAATACTGTATCATTTCATCGCACTATATTCTTCATCGCGTATTAAAAATTGGCGCCCAACAGCTATGCAAATTACATAATCGCGTGACCTGTCGCGAGGTCAAGCTTACATGGTATCGGTCGCGGTCATGGTATTTTGGTATTTTGGTATTTATTGATTACACGTAACAAAACCCTGGGGATTTGTTAAAGGTACAAATAAAATAAAATTGGGGGAAAAAAATCATAATAATAGCACTTATAGGCTTTTCAAAAGTAACATTACACATCATAATAAAGACTACAAAACAAAACAAAACAACAACAATAACTATTCAATGAGTTGAAACATAATATTAATGAAAAAAATAATAATGAAGGGTAATTAGACATTTCAAATTATATATTATGAGTATTTTGTAGGTGGTGCTCCCTTTTTATATTACTCAGTTTGATATATTGTGTTCTGTGGTTTCTCAACCAAAATTATCGGTTATAACCTTGCGATGTACATGTAATATCGAATTTAGTTTAAAACGTAAGTAGAATTTGTCTGCATACGACTTTTGTGTCGTCATTTTAATCATATTTTCTCGGGTTGTGTAAGTTCGGAGACTTTCGACGGAAAATCGGAAGTAAGCTTGCCGACTGCTAGTGCTACATCGATAATCTACGCGATTTTTAAATAGAATAAAATGTATCAAATAAAAATAAAAGTACCTCTACGTATCAAACTCTTGCCATCCAACTTGGATACGTGTAACGTAATGTATGTATTTACGTTTTGAAAGCACGTAATTATTACGATAAACTTGATCGTAGCGTACCATTGGCACGAACATTCGATTCGAACAGTACGGAGAGAAAATAGTTCGGTAGAACAGGGGTGATATGCTCTGAAATCACCCCTGTTTGACGTCACACAGTAGAAGATATGCACGTATTTATGTGATAACAATATTTATCACATAAATACGTGCATATTTTCTACTGTGTGACGTCAAACAGGGGTGATTTCAGAGCATATCACCCCTGTTCTACCGAACTATTTTTTCTCCGTACTGTTCGAGTGTTCGTGTCAATCCCACGCTACGATCAAGTTTACCGTAATAATTATGTGCTTCATATGAGTATGATTCCGCGGACTAATACAAATTCGAGCCGGTAGGCGAGAATTTGTAGTCCGCGGAATCATACGAGGAGCATTATGACGTAAAACTAACATTGATTTCATGGAATTACATTTATCACATAACTAAGTATTTCCCCGTATTTTAAATCGTATTTTACGAATACTGCATCATTTCATCGCACTATATTCTTCATCGCGTATTAAAAAATGGCACCTGACGGCTATGCATAATCGCGTGACGTACCTGTCGCGAGGTCAAGCTTACCATATGTATGGTATCGGTCATACTGTTGTGTGGTTTCTCAACCAAAATTATCGGTTATAACCTTGCGATGTGCATGTAATATCGAATTTAGTTTAAAACGTAAGTAGAATTGTCTGAATACGACTTCTGTGCCGTCATTTTAATCATATTTTCTCGGGTTGTGTCACAGGGGCGTGTAATATTTCATAGATTGTTGTTTTCTCATTGCTTAGAATGCCGTTTTCTTAGGAAAATATCGTACGAATCTTGCTGCTACAAATGTATCAATCTCTATACTAAGTCTCTTCCCTTTACATGTACGAATATATATTAATCAAAAGGTTGTTATATTTAGTCTGTAGACCTGGAAAACAACAATCTATGAAATATTACACGCCCCTGTGGGTTGTGTGAGTTCGGAGATCAGAGCTCGACGGAAAACCGGAAGTAAGCTTGCGGGCTGCTACATCGATCTACGTGATTTTTAAATAGAATAACATGTATCAAATAAAAATAAAAGGACTTCTACGTATCAAACTCATGCCATCCAAGGATATATGTAACGTAATGTATGCATTTACGTTTTGAAAGCACATAATTATTACGATAAACTTGATCGTAGCGTGGGATTGACACGAACACTCGAACAGTACGGAGAAAAAATAGTTCGGTAGAACAGGGGTGATATGCTCTGAAATCACCCCTGTTTGACGTCACACAGTAGAAGATATGCACGTATTTATGTAATATATATATATATATATATATATATATATATATATATATATATATATATATATATATATATATATATATATATATATATATATATATATATATATATATATATATATATATAACTCGGTGAGTATCAATCTGCTAAGACAGTGCTCTATACCGCAGTGGCAGAGCGTAATAGTTTAGTATATATATATATATATATTTACACTATGACCGCGACCGATACCGATACCATGTAAGCTTGACCTCGCGACAGGTCACGCGATTATGTAATTTGCATAGCTGTTGGGCGCCAATTTTTAATACGCGATGAAGAATATAGTGCGATGAAATGATACAGTATTCGTAAAATACGATTTAAAATTTTAGAATAATACGGGGAAATACTTAGTTATGTGATAAATATATAATTCCATGAAATCAATGTTAGTTTTACGTCATAATGCTCCTCGTATGATTCCGCGAACTACAAATTCTCGCCTACCGGCTCGAATTTGTATTAGTCCGCGGAATCATACTCGGAGCATTATGACGTAAAACTAACATTGATTTCATGGGATTATATATAATTATATATATATATATATTTTTTTTTTTTTTCTTTCCCGAAAAAAGGCTTCATTGACTGTAAGTTGAGAATGGTGGTAAACAATTGTATATTTTTGTTTCCTAATTTCTTGTATGCAAAGTCTGATAGCCTATTACAGAATAAATTCATTTATTCTTGTATTTTCACTCTTGCAGTTTAACACAGAGACTACAAAGGTACTAAAAATGGATGTCACTATATCTAAAGATGGAAAGCAAGTTATCGTGCTGAATAAAGAATTTATCTCTCATGTATTTCTACTCAACGGTAATTATTGATATGAGGCAGTAAAACTGACACATGATTCAATATCAAATATTTGGTATTACATGCATGTAGAACGCATCATAAGCTTATAGTTATTTGACAAAATGGGCTGGGACGCACGCAACGTTACGCTCATTTTCCACTTGTTAACACATTGATTTCAAATACGTGTACAAACACACACTACATGACACATAACATGTTATTCCCCAATATCTATCTTCGTTCAACCAAGGAAAATACGAGTGACCTAAATTGGTCTTTGTCACTACGAGTCGCTAGACGAGTATTGGCAACCCCTTAGGACACGAGCATTTTCAGGTTGAATGGCGAAAAATGTTGGAGAATAACATAATTATACTAGCGCCAGTAATACTAAAGAAAATTCGGGGGAAGTAAATGGCAACTTTGAACGTTTTTTGACTAAAATTTTGGATAGAGCAGAACCAGTGACGTAGGCACGCGTTGTCGTGACATAGACGCATATTGTCGTGACGTAGAACGACCAGAGTGTATGATCACTTGGTTTCTGCATGGTATAATACGTGTAGTATGGCTTCTAAAATTTGGGAATGGAGAATCGACGTCTCCGTTGTAAAGGATGATCGCACAATATTACACAAGCTCAATAAAAGAACTTCGTTCGTTTAGGCCAACGTCACCCCTCTCCCCTCCCTCTAATCAGTGTAGCGGTCACATCACTTCGTTCGATGCAATGTAAAAACATAGCAAACAAGTTAAAATATTAGCAGAAACCCAGCACTGTATATCACATTAGCAGTCGATTTTAATGAACTTAACAACATCTCAATAATAAATACAGAAACTGTTATCGTTGAAGGTGTGAACGTTTTCTGAATTTGGTTAGAAGTGCGAAACTGACGTTCAGCAATTGGATTGACGTCAGACCCCCTCCCGGCTAAACGAATGAAGTTCGTTTATTGAGCTTATGTGACATCATTCGGTCGTCCCTAAATCTCTTTGTGATAGTCAACAGACAATTCACCCATAGGATACGAAAGACAACATAATGTAATATGATATGAGATGCTGTCAATGATCATACAATAAAGCAATACAATGAACTTTGATTCTTACCTAATTATTTTCGTTGCCATGATAGCAAAGAATTTATCAAAGGATTAAATATTTCAATATGTTGGAAGTATTCTGATAACAATAAAATATTTCTTTCTATCAGGTCGTGTGACACCTGTTGACTTGTTTCAGCTAACCAAATCCAATTCTCGTACAGCATTCAATGTTCCAATTGTTAACGGTCATCCACGAAGATGGTATTCCGAACAAGAATTGCACCGCAAGGCTATGGTTGTCAAGGCGATGAAAATGCAATTATTTCCAGCATTCTACTCAAAATTGACACCCCCAACAAGTCTTGTCGGGAAATGCAGCGTTGCAAAGCTCGGCAATTCGTCCTTGGTTTACGCACAGGAAGTAAAACTGACCGACAGTAACGAGTTTGTTTGTAAGAATTCTACTCTTACAGTCCAATTCGATCTGAATACTCGGCGACCTTTACCTTTTGAAGACGGTATAGTACAGAAATGTAAACCATTTTTAACAGGTCAACATCATACCACTGAATTCTTGCGGCCACTAAAGCAACCGCCTCATCCTGTGTACCAGCATTCATTGATAGCATCCCCTACCGATATGGATGCTAATTCACACATCGGCGTGGCTTGTTACATCAAATATTGCTTCGATTGTGCTGAATTTGGTGCAAGTATCAATGCATACAGTGTGATCAAAAGAGGTGTTTTATCACACGAGATGAATGATATCTCTGGTCTCTTCTTTGCTGAGGGCCTACAGGGTGATAAATTAGACGTGATTTCATGGGAGGATTGCCATAAACCAAACATCCTAATGTTTATCATCAAGAAAGAAGATAAAGATATCTTCCACTGTGTTTTTACATTCAACATAAGAAATGCTAAACTATAAATTCAGACGTTGATAAATGACTCGTTGCCGATAAACAACCTTCACCTTTTCAACAACATTATCAAATGTTATGAATCAAACTTTGTATGTTTACTTCCGTCATGTGGGGAATTGCCTAGAAAGTCGCCGTAATCCAAAGAATGGGAGTTGTGTTTTTGTGTTTGAGGTGCGTGACTAACAACGTTCAGTGAAATCATAATCTATCCAGAGGTGGTGTGATTTGGTTTTGGACGTAATTTCAAACGTGTTTAAGAAATCAACATTTAAAATTACATGTGACTTTGGGACTTAGTGTTTAGGGTGTTGATATTGAAATTCAACGTTTTAATGGAAAGTTAGGGGCACCGTTTACTCACCGTTTGACTAGTACTGAAGGTAGAAGAACTACATGTATCTATGAAAATGACCCAGATAGAAGTCCCGGAAGTATCAAAGTGACGTCGAATAAAGTTAAAATTTCAAAAGCGTTATCTACCACTCTCTTTTAGCTTTTGATGAAAACATAAATACGTCCATGTGATCAGCCAGAGAGCCAATCAACTTGCTATAAACAATTGTCACCATGACTTTAAAATGAACTGATGCTAGGGCTGCCGTATCTAATATTATTTTAAAACTTTACATCGAGTTAATTATCCTGTGAATGAATGAATGAATGAATGAATGAATGAGTGAGTGAGTGAGTGAGTGAGTGAGTGAGTGAGTGAGTGAGTGAGTGAGTGAGTAAGTGAATGAATGAATGAATGAATGAATGAATGAATGAATGAATGAATGAATGAATGAATGAATGAATGAATGAATGAATGAATGAATGACATCCATACAATACGATGCCTGCTCACCACAATGTGAAGCATCAATTATCTTTAAAAGCAAATTTCACGATATGACTGAAAGGTGCGCCCTCAAACGGACGTGAACATAGCGGATTCCGTCAAGAATTCTTCTAAATTTCTTTGACTCGTTTAATTAGTTGTTTACTAGTATCTTATTCTTTTATGCTTTTTACATGAAATTTCCTTCCATTTAATGTGCATGTTATTATCTTCTGTCTTTACTGACAAGGTCTATAGTTCATCAATCCCATGAACACAATGAACATGAACTGACCTTTAAACATTGACCTTTGTTTACAGTAAACTTACTTGGTGGTTAGTGTCAGCTGCCTATGTGCCTCGTCACGACTGTCGTCTCGTTATTCACAAAACACAGCTGCAGTTCTTTGTTAACAGCTTCTGTCGAACTTATTACAAGATATCAAGGTAAGCTTTGGAAAATACACACAAAACTTGGACCTGTCATTGTCATGTAAATGGATCATGTGAGGTGAGGGTGAAAGTTCAATGTCCCGACGTCGCTATACTAAATCATCATTCTACCAGTAATTCTAGATTGTACTCCCGGAAGGAGGGGGGGGGGTATATATACGTATGTAACGCGGTTGTAACCCCATTTTTTGACCCATGTAGACTTTTGAGTCTTGATTTTTAAAGCATTATGTAGAGGTTTCACCTACCTCTTTGACTTTGAATGTACGTAAGACTTTTGACCCCATATTTCGAACAAGGTTGTTTCCACGGGTCGTTTTCAGTCATCTTTATGGGAAGTAGGCGCCCCTCTCCCCCTCCCCCGGTCCCGGGCAGCCAATAAACTAGCGATGACTGAAGCATGCACGTGTCACGTGAAAGTGTATCAAAAGTGACGTGTTCAAAACTCGATCATGGCCACTGAGACGATTTGACCCCTGTTTCTTACTAAAATGTAGGGTTTGTCCCCTACTTTTTTAAATTTTTGTCCACCAGCGTACATGTGTACCCATGACCCGCCCGAGTACCCCTCCCCCACCCCCGGGTTTGTACCATCATGTTGAATTTGAAATATGCACCAGTAATTATATTAACCGCGTCATATCGGTCTTTGATAAATTGTGAAACGAGCCATAATCTGTAAATTCTATCTCAATCGTCCCAAACGACCCATAAACGAGCATAAACGAGCCATCAAATCGCAAGGGTTCTGTTAAAAGCACGCCCATGTCAAGTTACCGTTCAGCGGTCCTGTTTTGATAAAACCACACAGAAACCAATAAGAAACTGTATGTTGTACAGATACTACCATCGGAATTGGGTTTTTTGCTACATTATAGAGTGTATTATATAGAATAAACGTGCGACTAGACGCAGACACACGGGCACCAATATTATGACGTCTGCCTTTGATGTCTCCATGTAATGGGACCATGGTGGCACTTTAGGTCATTTCATTTGGACAAAATGTCACAAAAAAGTTTTCATTCAATCTTGCTATCAAAGTGTGTAGCATGTATAGTTTCTTATCGGTTTCTGTGTGGTTGCATCAGTCAGAGCCATTGAATGGTAATTTGCAATGGATTATACAATACCTGCAAGTATATTATACACAGGGGTACGTGGGTTATTATTGTGAGAAGTGGCAACTTTATATAGCCAAATATGATAATGACCAGTGTGCCATGTAATCTCAATGAAAGTTTCCAGTAACATAAATATTAGGTATTGCAAATAATCTAATAATATTTTGCATTTGAGCATGCACAATCTGGATTACAAATAGCCTATTGAAGGCCCTTTCTGACACCCCACCTCTTTTTTTTTGTTCTTTCCCCTGCAGTTAATTGCCATTTTGAAGAGAACGAACATGGATACAACAGTATCAAGTGATGGAAAACAAGTGATCATGTTAAATAGAGAATTTGTTTCTCGTATATTACCTATACAAGGTAAGGGAATCAAAACTGCTATTTCTGATCTATTTTGGGGTTTTACTTTCATAGCAAATGTGATAGACTTTACATAACAATCTTCAAGCTTTAGTTGTCCCTTTCAAACCTTACAATTTACAAGTGAAAATACTGCAAACAAAAATTGCTATCCAAGAATTTTTAAATGTTACAATTTTACCAGAAAAATGTCAAAAAAGTGTGAGAAAACAAAAATCCAAACTAGTTAAGGTGTTTAGCTGTAAAAGTATCCCAAGCACACCTACCCCTCCCCCCCCCCCAACCTTCCCGTCAATAATTCTGGAATTTTGGTAATACAGCCAAATACTACTCAGAGATTTCCCAACAGCACACTGGCAACACAACAATTGTAAGGTACATCGGTATAGTAGTGATCGACTTCTGTTTACAAATGTGGACTTCACAAGAAGAAATATCATATTGACTTCTAACCTATACTGGGAGGGGGAGGGGCAACATCACCGTGATGACAGTGATTACCTGTCACATATATTTTAATGAAGTTAATAAAGTGTACATAAGAAATTTTGCAAGTGGACACAGTAAACTACTGACCCTGGGGATCAATTTGGCTCAAAGTATCATAAACCAAGAACAAAGATAATGATACAGATACTATAATCTAAGAATCCAAGCTTCAAATTCCGTGTAATTTGGTACATATATTGACGACACCAAAGCGCACATATCCTGTAAAGCTTGTTGATGTAGCTCTTATTTTTAACAATTGATACAGGAACAATGACCCTTATGGAATACATTCAGTTTACATCTGGTTGTGTTTGCATTCCTGTAGGTCGCGTAACTCCCGTCGACTTATTCCACCTAATGAAGTTCTATTTTCATATAGCCTTTAATACTTCGGACAGTAAAGGTCAGCATCCTAGAAATTGGTACTCCGAAGATCAGTTACGTCAGAAGACCCTGGTTAACAAGGCGATAAAAATGCAATTATTTCCAGCATTCTATTCAAAATTGACACCATCTTCACGACTACTTGGTCAATGCAGTATGGCAAAAATCGGTAAATCATCAACGAATGAACGCCAGGTCATAACATTGGCCGACACCAACGATGTTGTTTACACGATTTCTTGTCTCTCCATTCAAATTGATCTTACTACAAGGCTAGCATCACCTTTTGAAGTCGAAATAGTACAGAAATGTAAACCATTTTTAACGGGTCAAAATCTGAGCGCGGATTTCATGCAGGACCTTAGACAACCCTCGCGCCCATTATACAAGTATTCGTTGGTAGCGCCCCCTAGCGATGTGGACGCTAATTCACACATCAGCTTGCCTTGTTACATCAAATATTGTTTTGATTGTGCTGAATTTGGTGCAAGTATCAATGCATACAGTGTGATCAAAAGAGGTGTTTTATCACACGAGATGAATGATATCTCTGGTCTCTTCTTTGCTGAGGGCCTACAGGGTGATAAATTAGACGTGATTTCATGGGAGGATTGCCATAAACCAAACATCCTAATGTTTATCATCAAGAAAAAAGATAAAGATATCTTCCACTGTGTTTTTACATTCAACATGAGAAATGCAAAACTATAAATTCAGTCGTTGATAAATGACGTACGGTTTTATCAGTGTGACAAGAATGTCAAACTTTGCATACTTACTTCCGTGAAGTGGCGAATCACTTAGAAAGGCTTTGCAATCCAGAGAAGAATTTTTCCACATATAAAAAGTTTCCGTGATGGAAGATTGTAAAGTAGTCAAGCAATACCAACCTTGCGTAGCTAGTATAGTAGTGAGACTTAAACTCTATGTAATACATAGGTACGCATACAGATTTTAAACCAAGCTAAACACACCAACTCGAATAACTTCTGATCTATATATTACTCCCATACCGTTCACTCATTAATCCATCTCTACGATTTGAGGACAACGCCTTAAATTGGCCATGTGTATGAGAATCGGGGGTATTTATTTTTGGATTTTTAATTTATAAAACAATCTTATCATGGCTTTCTACTTGAAAAATCAATGTGACGCAACATAGACCAAGTCCTTATTTGTAACTCAATACATTGCAAAAAAGCTAAAAAATTTGAAGAAAAAAAAAAGTTTGTTATTGTAAGTGCAATAACAAACATTTTACACACTTATCAGTCTTTTGCCATTTATTGAGTTACAGACAAGGACTTGGCATATGTTGTTTCACATTGATTTTTCAAGTATGAAGCCATGATAAAAAAAAATTATAAATTAAAAATCCAAAATAAATACTTTAAACTGCACTATTTGCAACTGGAACATTTGTTGCTAGTTACAATAACTTACTCTTACTATTGTACACTGAACAGTATTACACCACCTGTGGATAAATGTATTTTGTAGCTGTATACACGATTAGTCAAATTGAACTGATAAATGAATGAATGCCTACCAGCCATACACATACCTTATATTACCTATTCGAATTCGTCACTCGTGTAAGGCATCGATTATCCAAGGAAAGTCCACGAGATAACTCAAACAAAGGCGCGCCCTCAGGCGAACGTCAGCATGGCAGACTCTGTTAAAAATTTCTAAATTGTACTTTTTATTCTTGTCTTTCATTGGCTTGTTTACTTCTAAAGTTGTGTAGGTCGTTTTTGCATGAAGTTTCTTTAATTTGTGTCTTATTATCCTTTGAAAGCTGAAAGTAGACGGTCAGATTTTTGAAAATCCCAACGAAATTCTGGACATGAGTCGTCTTTTTATAGCAATCCGTGATGGTGACATCAATGATTATCTAGAAAGTTTGTTACTTTAAAATAACAAGGCTCCAGGTAGTGATGGGCTAACAGCTGAGTTTTATCTCAGACCACTATATTCTTATCGTGGTCTGGGGTTTTATAAGGCATTCTGGGGTTCAATTAGACTGCTTGTTTTTCGGGCTGTTTCCGAAGTCGAAGGTGTCATGAATCTGTAATTACTGTGATTGAATTTGCGATAAAGAAAGTATTTTTAACACCTTGGTACAGACATGAAGCGGTTTTTACATGTCGCCAAAGACCCTGTTAAAGAAATTAATACCTAACTACATGGTCAATTGACCTGAAATTTAGTGTATAGGTGTCATTTGATGAGCAGATATAAGTTTGTGCAAGACAAGTTGATGGGGGTCATTTTTATACAAATTATATATATATATATATATATATATATATATATATATATATATATATATATATATATATATAACTCGGTGAGTATCAATCTGCTAAGACAGTGCTCTATACCGCAGTGGCAGAGCGTAATAGTTTTGGTAGTACTGGAACTCTTTCTTGGTTGTAACTCGGAGTTTCACGCATAGTGCGATCATCAGACAACTCAGAGTGAGAGGAGGCCGGTGAGGGCGAAACGTCACGACGTATCTTACAGTCTACTACTCAGCAAAATGCCTCTCTTCGTCTCATTCATAAAAAGGATGACAGAACATCCCTCGAAAATTGCAAGCCAATTAATTTGCTAAACACTAAGATGTTGCTTTTATGTACTGTATTTTTTTTCGACTTTCGTAAAGACTTCGATACTGTTGAGTGAAATTTTATGTTCAAAGTTTAGATAAAAAATAATTTTGGTAGAAATGACGCCATTTTCCCTCGATAAAATGGGATCAACACGAGAACCGTGATGTAACAAGTTTTAAACTACTCAACATATGCATTGACAACGAGTTTGACATTGCGGTTGATAACCCATTACAAGTTGATCACATTCGGTTATAATTTAGGAGGAAAAAAATGAAGGCATCCGACATATAATAGATATTAAAATCAAAATACATGTAGTCCAAGAACTGTGTCTCATTTTACAGATTACTCATTGGTGTTATTCAGTCTACTAAGCATATACAATTATGAACCAATCAAAATGTTGAATTCTCCATCTGTTTTATGACAGTGTAAAATATAACAATTTTAACATGGGATAGTTTATATGCTACCATAAGAAGAGGAAACAATGCTACGTTATCACCGAATGAGGCATAACATGCGGTGACCCCAAGCTTTACCATCGCATGATTACAAATTGAACTTTGAATTTTTGCATACTTGTTGACCTTCGCCCTAGCTGCAAGAACACTGTATTTTGATTTGTCTGCGAAGCAAATCACACACCTTCCTTTATCATCTCCAGTAGTTTGTATACATAAACGTTAAATATGAAAGTGGGAATGTTGGAAGAGAGTGACGAAGCCTACGCCACGTTTGAGGATCTTGCTTTGATGGACAACTTTGATAGAACAGGTAGGATGAGTTACCGAGTACAATCTAGAGGATTAGTTTTTACTAAGGTAAACATTGTGTGTCATAGGTCCCTTTACACAGTTGTACAAGTTGGACTTCGTTTCTAAATGACTCCGTGCGACTGTACACGTTATAGTGAGAAAAGGAATTTTGATATTAACTAAAAAAGATATGTAGTTCAGTGTGCATACTATTAGAGATAATAAAATGCCCCACTATATATTGTGTACCTCTCACCCCCTCTCTCTTCCCCCAACCCCCCTCTCTCCCTCCCTTCCCCTCTCTTTCTCTCCCTCCCTCTCTCTCCGTTCTGTCTGTCTGTCTGTCTGTCTGTCTGTCTGTCTGTCTTTATCCATCCATCCATCGATATCCATCCATCCATCCATCCATCCATCGCTTTCCTTGGAGTCTTTTTGAAGATGATATCTTGACATCAAACATTTCTTCTGTCCACAAAGATGTCATCTCTTCATATAGAAATGACCTTTCTTAGAATTTGTCCTACTCCATTATTTTTCATTGACAGGTAAAATAGCTGTGTGGAAGATCGCTTACATTTTTCGCTCGGCAATGTATCATTGCTTCTTTTCGCTTCCGCGAATCGAGAAACTCGCTGGTTGTTTAGTAACTGGCAAGTATGGCCTACATTTTAAAACTCAGAAGATTATGATAAATAG
The DNA here is from genome assembly GCF_964340395.1 of Glandiceps talaboti. NCBI lineage: Eukaryota > Metazoa > Hemichordata > Enteropneusta > Spengelidae > Glandiceps > Glandiceps talaboti. The sequence goes on along the minus strand of NC_135564.1, from coordinate 12,996,871 downwards.
CGACCTCTATCAAGATTTGAATGCCAGTTCTTCCGTGACATGTCGGACAAAAATCTGTCATCTTGGAACAACTTCGCTGGGATCAATAAGCGAACTAAAAATTGACACTTCCGATGAAATCATGGCAACGTGCTTGACACAAAATGTATTTGTTGATATGGGTTTGAAACGTTCCGCGTCGTTCCCAGAGGATGTACTGGAAGAACTGGGTCATTATCGCTCGCTTCCACGGCCGGACTATCCGACTATTGCCGAAAATACTCCGAGTGTTGCCGGAAATTCGCGAGGGTGGTCGTTCAAGTTCGTACGGAAGGTGATGCCAAGCGACATTAATTTAGACAGACACGCAGACCAAGCTCAGTACATCCGTTATTGTTTAGATAACGTCGCCATGGCTACAATGGATGGTGCATTTTCTCTCTTCACGAAGGACATCGCTCGATACTTCATCACTGAATTGTCTGTAACATATTCTGGTGACGCAAGATCTGGAGATGATTTGTCGGTGACGTCATGGCAAGATGACGCATCGCCAAATATTCTCCACTCTGTTATAACAAAAGATGACCAAGACATTGTGTATTGCTCGATGGTATTCGATGAATCTCACGTTCAATCAAAACTCTGAGAAAAATCGTGATATTCACAGAATTTCATCTATTATATAAGTTTGTGGTAAAACTTAAAACCATCTATGGTAAAAGTAGCAAAAATGTTTCGATAGAACATGAATGTGCTGCACTGTGTAGGATATAAAGTTATTGTCACAATCAAAGACTTTGCGTTGTTGCATTATTGTATCCACCTATGTTACGTGCGATTTAGGGGAAAGATATTTGGGAAGATATTTTTGCTGCGCGCGACTCTATTACAAGCGTTATATACTAAGTTATACTTGCGGGTCTTAGAAGTTACAATTATGGCAGTGGGTATCATGGGGGGGGGGGGGTGCTTTCCAATATTCTGAGCACACTGAAACTAACAGCTATTACAGATAATGGTCTACGTTAAATGGGTGAATTACACAGGCTTCATAATGACGAGACAGCCAGATATAAGAAAATACGATTTTTTGGTGATTGGTTTATTAGTGTACCACAACAATAGTGTACTCTCTCTCCTATTCGTGTACTTATTGTTGTGGTAACGAGTTAGTTAACTGGTTGGTTGGTTGGTTGGTTGGTTGGTTGGTTGGTTGCACTGGTCACCTGGATGATACTCATTTTATAGATATCAGTTACGTATTTGTTTCCTCGTTCGTTTTTACATGTGTGTGTGTGTGTGTGTGTGTGTGTGTGTGTGTGTTTGTTTGTTTGTTTGTTTGTTAAGGCAAGTGTGCGCCATTATCGTTTGACTGTGATTGACCATGGATGTATTAGGGGAGATGGATTGATTGGTTGGTTGGTTGGTTGGTCGGTTGGTTGGTAGGTTGGTCAGTTGGTTGGTTGGTTGGTTGGTTGGTTGGTTGGTTGGTTGGTTGGTTGGTTGGCAGGTCGGTTGGTTGGTTGGAGGTAGGTAGTTTGGTTGGTTGGTTGGTTGGTTGGTTGGTTGGTTGGTTGGTTGGTTGGTTGGTTGATGGTTGTTGATTGGTCATTTGTAACTGATTGGTGGACTGATCAACATTTGGTTAGATAGGTAGGTGAACGAGTAGCCCTCCTTGTAGGGCTGTTAGTCCAGAATCCGAGTCACGTGGTCCCATACTTGCCGTGCATATACAAGCAGGGCTAGCTGACGAGATGACATTTCAGATAATAGCAGTACATTTAGTTACCAATGGTACTACTATAGGATCTCGCAAAGGGATAATTGTTTAACTCATCGCGATGCTCCTTATCTTTAAGTGTCTGTTATACATGTCATGTATACAAATTCAATGTACATTTAATATATGATATGATGTTTGTCCGCCTTGATGAAAGGGTGCAACTATGATAGACAAAGGAAATTTATTTGAGTGACTTATTCCTTCATCGTCAGTTAACGTCGTCTTTAAAATCGACAAATTCCTTTATAACGGAAATACAAGTAGAAATTATGTTCGTTGATGTCAAGGAGACTTTGCCGGGACTTATAGGGAAATGTTCAGGGTTTTTATGACGTTTCAAAGTTTTTTGTAAATAATGCCAGTGATTACCACTGGATCTATTCCAAAGGTTACAGCCAGGTTATGCGAACTTTATGTTTGCATGCGAGTACATACCCCCGGTGCAAAGTTCGCACCAATATATGTGACCAATTAGTTGTAGGGCATCTACTAGTGTTATTCCTAAACAGGGTTGACAATATCTAGTTACCAACAAACATAATCATAATTATTTCTTCATCCAAGTTTTGCTAAGGACATAAAAGATGAAGATCGAGGTATCGGAAGACACTGGCGAGGTGTTTGTTACATTCGGAGATATCTCATTGCTTGACAACTTTGACAGTAATGGTAAGATTCTTATGAGCAATATATACTTGAACAGTGTACATACGTATGTATGTATGTATGTATGTATGTATGTATGTATGTATGTATGTATGTATGTATGTATGTATGTATGTATGTATGTATGTATGTATGTATGTATGTATGTATGTATGTATGTATGTATGTATGTATGTATGTATGTATGTATGTATGTATGTGTGTGTGTATGTGTGTGTGTGGATGTGTGTGTGTGTGTGTGGATGTATGTATGTGTGTCTGTACGTACGTACGTACGTACGTACGTACGTATGTGTTTGCCGTTATCTGCGTATTCTAAGTATATGTCTCTGTCTGTCTGTCTGTCTGTCTGTCTGTCTGTCTGTCTGTCTGTCTGTCTGTCTGTCTGTCTGTCTGTCTGTCTGTCTGTCTGTCTGTCTGTCTCTTTTTTCTCCATTTATCAGTCCGCCTGCTCATCAGTACATAATATTAAACCACCAAACTATCTATTGTTGCCCTATCTATTGATGTGTAATATTTCCCTCAAAGTGGACCAAAAACTTGACTTATAATTTTATACATGTCGCTGACAGTACTTTCACCTACAGCTCTTTGGTCGTAGGAAATTACATATTGTTTTACTGTTTGACCCAAAAGTAAAGTTAAGTAATGTTAGAAACGTTTTGCCTTTTTTCAGGTAAATTAAACGTATGGAAAATCGCTGTCATTTTCCAGACAACAAGATTCCATGCCTTTGGATATCTTCCGTCTTCAGAGAAGTTGTTTGAGCTACTCCTTCGTCGAAAGTACGCCCTCTATCAGAAAACTCAGAAGTTCACCATCAATCACGACACTTATGATGCAGTCAATCTGCAATCTTCTGTCACGTGCAGTTTCAAAATTTGTCACCTTGGGAACACTTCGTTGGGATACCTCCTGGAGATGTGGATTGGTGATAGGAAGGAAATTTTGGCAACCGCCTTAGTGCAATCAGTATTTGTCGATACGGCTTCTAAACGCCCAGTTCCCTTCCCAGATGACGTCGTGCGTGAAATGCAACGCTACAAAAGCCTTCCACGTCCCCAATATGCAATTTCACCTGGGAAACCACCAGAACATTCATACACACGCTCTTTAACACTCCCTCCGAGCGACATGGACTACAATAAGCACACCAATCAAGCCCACTACATCCGTCATTGTCATGACAACGTAATTATGGCAGCAATGGATGAAAATACTCACTTCAAGAATCAAGATATTGTGCATTCTCCAATCACTGGACTCTCTGTCACATACGCTGGGGAATCTAAAGTCGGAGATCATGTTACAGTGACATCATGGAAAGATGTCAAATCCCCAAATATGATAAACTCAGTGATGTCGAAGGGTAATAAAGATATATTTTACTGTTCTATGGTGTTCTTTGAACCAGATGGTGAGAAATCAAAGTTGTAACTATAGCGACAGTCAATTGTGAACTCGTGGTATTTTTGTTTCTGATACTGTGATATACTTGGCAGTATTAAAAGCTCATTATTATAACAACCAGAATGAAATTGTGTCCTTTTTTCAATAAAGAGTTGATAAGTTGGAGAAAGATTTAATTTTGGACACTTATTATTTTGTCGAATTAGTATGTAGTTAGACTGTAAGATACGTCGTGACGTTTCGCCCTCACCGGCCTCCTCTCACACAGTGTTAGGGGTTGGCCGATGGTTGAGGGCGCACCGTCACGGCGTACCTTACAGACTAGTATGTAGTCAACATGTGTAGATTTACCTTAAGTGTACTCAGCAGTTTCGCTAAGTATAGGTTAGGGCTAAATGTCAGATTTCATAAATTGTACTCAGTAGTATCGCCAAGTATAGGTTAGAGCTAAATGTGAGATTTCATAAATTTTGTACTCAGCAGTTTTACCAAGTATAACTTAGAGCTAAATGTGAGATTTCATAAATTGTACTCAGTAGTTTCGCCAAGTAAAGGTTAGGGCTAAATGTGAGATTTCATAAATTGTACTCAGTAGTTTCGCCAAGTAAAGGTTAGAGCTAAATGTGAGATTTCATATTTCTCTTTAGAGAGGCCACATCTATTTGTAAAGAAATCTCTCTAAATTCGACTGTCAATGTTACTTTTAATGAGTGCGTACTGACAAGATGGGGTGATATATAGCGCCCCCAACGGCAAAAATATCCTTACTAAATATCATGGGTCTGCCTTGTTTATGTGTTCCTTTTTATAATGTTATATATATATATATGGGTCCGTTTTTCGCCGAAATAAAATGGGTAGATGTTTGGAACCTGGGTCGCACAATCCTGTCTAAAATTTCTCCGAGTACTCCGGAAACAATATCAACACATAAAACAGAGCAAGAAAAAAATATCACATATGATACAGACGCGGAACAAAATGGCACGCCATGTGAGTAAAAAGCAAAATAAATACCCATTTTTTTTCTTTTCTGACCATATCTTTCGCACTCATTTTCACAGACTATATTTAAGGCTTATACTATAGCCTACTAATAAAAAAAAAGGGTGACAAAGAATAATCTGCGACGCCAAATGATACTTTCAGAAAAAGAACAATGCTTTTTCGGCATGATCTACCATAAAATACAATGCACTATGTACGTGTAGACTCCACCTCGTGTGTATAAGCGTTACATTTTCGTTGTAATCCATGGATCCAAGGTCCCTGCCAAGATCCACTTGTCAAGGAACATACGCCCTCAATCGGTGACGATTAAAACGAGGTTAGTTCATGTAGTTTCTCACTCATCATGGCGACAGTTTTGGTATCCTGTAGCAGGCTGGCAGCTAGACTTCGTGGACAAAACTTTCGTCCACTAGTCTCAGCCTTGCATAAGTCATCATACACCAGAACACTACCAACAATTCAAAATGCTAGGTAAGAAATTTCCAAATATTTTCTAGAAAATTAGTTTTTTCACGAACTATGTTCAGGAGTATTAAAACGTCAACAGATATTTTGTTCCCTGTGATGTTGCGGTGTTTGATATGGATACAACAAAATTGAAAAGGGGACTGCAATAAGAAGGATGGTCCTTCGCAAAAATTTGCCAAGTGATTCAGTTTCCTCACATAACATGCCATTTATGTGCAGACTTCCAGTTGAACGCCCACCCAGCTAGTAATAACGTTACATGTTTACCTTCAAAGTTCGAATGAATAAGATTTTCCAATGCCAATGGTACAAATGCCATTAGGGTTAGGGCCTAGGGTTAGCACTTGTAAAAAGAGGGTTACATGTAAGGTTGTTCGATGATAAACAAAGTTACTTGTCACCCCCCCCCTTCCCCTTTTGAAATGATAATATGATAAATACACCATCTTCACTATGAAAATCAGAAAAACGGATTAAATACGAAACACAAACTCTTTATATTAAAGGGTTATGAGTAGCTAAAGTATAGCTGTGGTTGTAAAGTGAATAATATGTAAGATCTTTTGGCAATTTTCACCGGACACAACAGGTGTAGGGGAGGTCTATACTTGCAGAAAAGTGGAATTTTTTCCTCAGTTTCATGTTTAATACAATCGTGAAATGTCAACTCATACATTCACTATTTTTCACCAGGTTGACTACTCATCTAATACCATCACTTTTCAGATACATGCATTTATAGCCTTGTCAAACTACCTTGAAGCTTGTACCCATCAGAAATTAACAACTTTGAACTGAAATGAGGGGCAGATTCAACATAATATTGTTTATGTAATGTAGTAGACTATATTTGTGTAAGCCCTCAGTCTTAAATTAGTAGAAAGTCTGTATAATAGTTTACAACCCATATAACACCAAAGTAAAGCGCTTTCTGTTTGTACCACAATCATTTATAGCATCCATATCAAGTGTAAAAGTATACTGTTTCATTTGCTAATTGACCACATTAGGAAGGCCACATGCTAGGCTTGCAAATAAACCACTTGGAACAGTATACTTTTACACTTGATATGAATGCTATAAATGAGTGTAGCACATAGAGAAAGTGCTTTTCTTCAGTGTTACTCATTGTAATACTAGTATACTGTAAAAAGAACATGTTACGCCTTATCAGCATTCATACTAGTAACAACACAGGGATAAATAATGTATGTTATTTTTGAAATTTGCACATCATAATTTTGGTACTGGATTCTACCTCCATGTCCTAACCATGGGGAGGCGAGAGTTGACCTTAGTGAAGATTACCTTACTTATTTTTTTTTTGTGACATCTGTAATCATTTCAAGAATCCTAGAATCTAGAATCAAGGTCAAATTGTCAAAAACATTTGAATTGTTGATGTGTACGCACCTCTGGCGTGTGTGGGCCCATTTCAGCCAAACCTGGCACAAATGTCAGATACAGTAGTCCACATATGCGCTTCACTTTGTTTCATTACCTTCGTGATATTGACCGATTAGTTGCCATATTTGTCATAAAAAATTCAGAATATGAATCAGTAAGTTGGAATGTTTGGCACTTTGTTTCATTACATTTGTGATATTGACCGATTGTGGCCATATTTGTCACAAAAAGTTTAGAATATGAATCACTAAGTTGAAATGCTGGGGACTATGTTTTTAATGAAGACTTGTTTCACAAGTTTCAGAGAGAGCATTATGATGAATGGTGAATAATTAAATCATTGTGTAATCAAGGTCCATAGCAGATGGATCGAAATGCCACGTTCATTTCTATTGTAATTTGTAGCATTCAAAAGTTACTATACAACCAGCGACATGCAAACATTTACAAGCATAACTTGTTACAAACAGGGAAATTAAACAAATGAGTCAGGTTTACATGTAATATAACACTTGGCACAGCACATTGGAAATACAAAAACTTATATTACATTTTGACTTCTTGACTAGATCTCCCAGGGGGAAACTTGAAATTTGTCTCTGAATGTGAGCTATTGTGTAAGGAGGGCTAAAACTGTTCTTGATAAAGCCATGACATGTATTTCAAGTCACAGTAGTTCCAACATGCTGTGCCAAGTGTAATTACATCAAAAACAGTAAACTGTTACATGTAATGCTGGTCAGGTTTAAGAATGGCATTTAAATGAGTAACATCAACATAAACTAAGATAAATACCCTGTGTCCAATTAGTGTACAGGATGGATGGATGGGAGCAACCAGAGTGATACTATAAAACAGTGAGCACCAAATTCAAACTGACCTACCTCATGTAATTTTAGCTCACTAGTCAGTTCAAAATTTACAATCCTATCCTATCATCCTGCAACACTTTATTGTCACAATTGTTGTTTTAGTAGATATATACATTGTAACTTTCCCGTTTGTAAAAATATCTGTTTATAAATGCTTGCCAGTTGCTGGCTGTATTTCGTTGTCATTATGAGTATATCTGAGTTGGTGTAAATACCTTCAAGTCCTGGGTGATTACATGGTTAGGGGGGTTAACCACACAAAAACAAGTTCCCCTAGCATACATATATCATGTCCTTGGGATGGTTAACCACACACAAAAAATGTGTAACCTAGATTAGAATGTTTTAAGATATTTTGAATATATTGCACGATTTAATTTTGAAATCATATCTAAATATCTAATGAGATTATTAGATATTAGTAAGTGAGTTTCTGGTCTGAGTAAATTTCCCACATTCTGCTTTGGCTGATCATTTATGATTGGCTAAACTTCAGGGTAGTCTGGATGCCAATGTGAGTGGAGGTGTAAATCATAACGATACTGTATTGGGACGAGACTAGTGAGTGGAGGTGTAAATCGTAACAATACCGTATCAAGACTAGACTGCTACTGAGGCATCTTGGCAAAGATTTGACTAAACTTGTGATATATATTATAGGCCTACTTTGTGAGTCTACTAGTCTAGTTCCTATACAGTGCCGTTAACATGTGGTTCACGATGAGCCTACTGAGACTGACATTGACAAGCTAGTGATAGCCATAACCACAGGCACTCAAATCAATCTGTATGATTTTGAAAAAAGATATATATGGTAAATAAAACTTATTGTCTTATTTACCATACATATTTTTTTTTAAAAATCATACAGATTGATTCGAGTGCCTGTGGCCATAACTAATGACTTGTAGCTGAGTACTGATCTCCTTAAGTTGTGTGATATATTAAATATAATTTAGTAAGTATAAGGTACAGTAGATAGACACATTGTTGTCTGGGTCTGTAGGTCAGTCATTTGAACCTTGTATGTCCATCCTATCATGGATTATTGATTCTGAACGAGGTAAGCTTTGTATCTACAGACCCTGATTTCATGGTTAACAGAGTTCACACAGGCCACTGTATTACAACATGTTGTTAGCAGTGTTTATCAGTGGACATTGAACTTTGGACTGTTGTGTACTTGATGAAAGGTCACAATCTTGTTCCCTGTGATATTGTGAAATTATTATTTATCATATATCAAAAATTCAATTCAAGTCCTACCCTCTACCTGTACCCCCCTCACTGTCAACAATTGTCTTGTGATTGCTCCCCTCCTACCCCAATTACAATTAATTGTGTAATTATTTATACCCAGCCCCCTTCTCCCTTCATTTTCATTGATTGCAACAATATCATGTGTTTAACTGGTGGTTTGATTTTCAATTAAAAAATGGTAGTGAAATGTAGAGTTATGTTAGTTGAAGAGTTACTTAGAGTCAGCTGCAATAATATTGTAGTGTTTGTTGTGATTTTGGGTTTTTTTTCTTCTGTTTTTGTGGGTTTTTTTGTTCTGCTACAATTCCTTTAATTCGCAAATAGACAGAAGCAAAAAAGATCTGAATCACCAAGTTGGGTGGATTTTTCTGCTAAATTACGCATTACCTGCCAAAAAATCTGACATTTCCTAACGCTGGCATGAAACCTTCAAGACCCAAGAAATGTTCAGAGGCACCCCAATCCGTCAAAATCGGCAAAAGTAGCAACACATGCAGCATTTTGAAACATGTAGTATGCTGACATCTCATTCAAGTTTTCAGCGTGATCTCGTTTATTTGCAACGTTACAGGAATTGTTGTGTTTGCTTCCAGTTAAACATGAGACCGAAAAAAGCACAAAAACAGAAGGAGAAAACCCTCAAAATCACAATAAACGCTACAATTATTGCAGCTAAATTAGCATGGTCGGCATGGAACCTACAGATTGTAGGTTAGAGCCCCGTCACTGCGATTTGAATGGCTAAAGTCCTTGGGCAAGATTTGAACCACGACTGTGCCTCAGTCAACCCAGCTGTATAATTGGGGACCTGGTAGGATAGAGGTGATGCAAAGTGAATGCTTCAATCCTATGTGATTACTGAGGCTGCAATGGATTATATGCTCCCCAGGGAGTTAAGGAAGAATAAAGGGCCGGTGTCACTATAGATCTGTGCTATGTAATAATTGTAAAGCACTTTGAGCAAATGTGAGAAAGATCTGTGTAAAAACTAACATTTTATTATTATTATTTATAAAAGTTGTGAAAATTTGCAGCTACTGTTTTTGTTTTGTTTTTTATTTTGAATGATGCAAAAGCTACAACAATAATTAGACTGAAAGGAAATGAATAGGTTTAAAAGAATTTCACCTCTAATGCCGCAATATGAATGCCCCTGTAAGTCCCTCTTAACTGTCAGTGTTGCAGCCAGAGGGTTTTTTTGGGTCATCTGACACACTTTTCTTGGACCTGACCCACAATTTTGGAAGTGACGGGTCACAGATGACCCACACTAAAATTGTGTGCAAATATGTTTAGCAACATGACCAAACCTATAGCAACAGCCAAATTATCGCGTATATTGCATAGATAACAACAGGGTTGGATAGGCAACTGCATAATCATTCAGCAAATATCTAGCATGGATAAGCATGTGGGTAGATATTTTTAAAAACTGTACAGTTGTGCTACAACGCTATTGGCGCTCTTTTTTATAATGTCCCAAAAAAATTTATGATGACCCAGAAAAATGAAAGTCTTGGGACACTATGTCCCACTCTTTCAAAAGGCTGGCTGCAACATTGACTGTACTGCTTGATTTTATGTAGGATATAAAAAATGAAACAAAATGAATAAAATAACAAGATGTCTTTGGACCATAGACAACTACTATGGAGAATATATTATTCAGGGTTCCAAGAATCAATAGGACAGTACAATATCGTTACTTTCGAAATGTTATATTTGTTTCCAATTTTAACCATTCCAAAGTAAGTACCCATAGACTACTGCTTCAATCTTTAGAATCAAACAGTGAAAAGTTCTCTTTTTTTCAGACTTCAAAGCACAAACCCAGAAGCAGATGGAGAGACTGTCAGTTTTCGGCCGGAGATCGGCCAAGCAAGTGCTTTGACTGACATTGGTGCTCGTAGAGTACTGTCTGAAGAACATGACATGTTCAGAGAAAGTGTGCGAAGGTTTATGAAGGAAGAAGTTGCACCGTATGAAGCACAGTAAGTATTTGGCACTCAAAGTATTAGCAGAAAGATTATTTTCACACTTTAACTCCTTTTATTGTCGTAGATGAAAGATTTTGACAATACTGTGCCTTTAGATATAAGCTTGTACCACATTATTATGAATTCAGTGGTTTTGCTAATATAAGGCATGGGAACCTGGTAATTAGAGGGGATTATACCTTGCTTGAGCCACGTTGAACAAAAAATATGGAATATATCTGGACGTTCAACATCATGACAGTACACGTCTATGTCACAACAACATGTGTCTACATCACTGGTTCTGCTGTGTTTGAAATATGAGTCAAACTTTCAAAATTGGCATTACTTTCCCGGATTTTTCTTTGATATTAGTACTGGTGCTGGTATAATTGTGATATCCTCCAATATTTTTCTTCATTCAGCCGGAAAATACTCGTGACCTAAGGGTAGTGACAAAGCCCCCATAGGTCACTTGTATTTTCCTTGGAATAACATCTAATTGTAGTGAAACTTGTATATAGATTTCCATACCTTGTACATGTACAACAATTTAGCAGTGCACCTACCTCAGTAAAACACTTGGAATTCAGATAGTGTTTACCAACTTGCTGCAGACACTAAAATTGACATTGGTTCACACACTTATGCCCCTTAGGCTCTAGGCTAATGTGACACACCATGTACCAATGACACACAGCACTTTCTTGTGACCCAACAAACTTTAGTATTCCCCTATCACTTACTAGTGACTTACCAAAAAATACACGATTTATCATTTTGACCGACTACAAAATATTTAGGTCTTTTATTAGTGGGTACACTGCTTCACATTTGGTTGAATAAATATGCATTTATTACCTTTAGTAATTTAGAAATATCAGTCCGTTTTCAAGCTTATTTATGTTGGTACCAAAAAACAGTTGATAAGCTGAATTAAATAAGTTCAGAGCAAAAACACATACATTCACTCTATTTATCACGCCTCTAAATGTTTCCTCAGTTGTGAAATATTTTTAGCATTACTGTTATTTTCTGAATGACTCAGTTTATATTTTGTTTGTCTCCTAGGTGGATGGAAGATGGTAATGTGAGCAGAGAAGTGTGGGAAAAGGCTGGCGCTATGGGATTACTTGGAATTACCACACCGGAAAAATGTGGTGGCATTGGTGGTGATTTTGTATCATCTGCAATTGTCTTTGAGGAACAGTAAGAAATGCTACTTTATTCATCAATCTAACATCTGTATGTCATATATGTATTTAGATATTCACCAATAATCTTGAATAATCAAGGCATTGTGACTAATAGATTTATCTGTCCATCTACTGCCTTGAAGGAAAGTTGTTGAAACTCTAGCTCATACCTTAGATTGTCCTCAATGGTTGCGTCGCCGTCGTCGCCGTCGCCGTCGTCGCCGTCGTCGTCGTCGTCGTCGTCGTCGTCGTCGTCATCATCATCATCATCATCGTCGTCGTCGTCGTCGTCGTCGTCATCTTGAGCTAACTCGGGCCAATCAGAGAGTTCTTTTTATACTATTAATGTTGGGCGGCTTTTCCAAAATGGCTGCTTCCATCACAGAATTTAACTTCAAAATTGTTGAAAGGTGATTCAACATAAAGACATTGATACATCTTTAAAAACAACGCATTTAAAAACATTTTAGTGGAAAGGACAAGTTTGTGGTAAGCCCTACACGTAATAGAAAGCCAACTTGTAGTGTATATTTAGATGTTATTCCCTAGTATTCTTTTCATTCAGTCAAGGAAAATACGAGTGACCTAATGGTTGTCATTACAGTTGCTAGATGAGTAGTGACAACCCTTAGGTCACAAGTATTTTCCAGCTGAATGAAGAAAAATATTGGAGAATAACATAATTATACCAGTGCCAGTAATATCAGAGAAAAATCAGGGAAAGTAATGGCAATTTTGAACGTTTTGACTCATATTTCAAACACAGCAGATCCAGTAATGTAGACACACGTTGTTGTGACATAGAACGATGAAGTATATAACCCATATTTTTTGTTCAACTTGGCTCAGGCATGGTATAATGTGCTATATTATGCTAGTACATCTGAAAAACTATTGAAATGTTAAAAGTTGTGTTTACATTTTCTGATATCAGTCACTTTTAAAAGGAACCAAAGTGAGTTATAGAAAACTTGGGTAGGTTTCATAATGATATACCTCCCCTGACAAAAATGACCTATAAGCTCATTATAACACAAATGAATTTGTAAAAGTTTGCTGTACAGTACCTCAAACTAAAATACTTATTTTTACATAGATGTAGAAACCCAAGGAAAGTATAATCTTCCTTTTTCTTTTTAACGTTATTTCCTAGGGCTTATGCCAATGCATCAGGTCCGGGATTTAGTCTGCACAGTGATATTGTGATGCCTTATATCTACAACTATGGAACACCAGAACAGATCCAAAAATTTGTTCCAGACATGATAGCTGGCAAGAAGATTGGTGCTATTGCTATGACAGAACCTGGTGCTGGCAGGTAGGTTAGAAATACATGTACTTAACTAAGGGATGATCGCACAATTTTGCACAAGCTAAAAAAAACAACTTCAAAAACCTCCCCCCCCTAAACGAACGTTTACAAGTGCGACATTGACACGTTTTAATATATGATGTAAACCATGATGAAAATTGTAGCAGTCACACCAGTACAATCAATGCAATGTAAAAACATGATGGTAAACATATTAAAATACTACCAGAAACCCAGCACTATATTTCACATTTTAAGAAAATTTCGATCAACTTATCAACATCTCAGTAGTAAATACAGAACCTGTTATAATTGAAAGGCATGAAAGTTTTCAAAGTTTGGTTAGAAGTGCGAAAATGAAGATCAGCAATCACATTGGCACCAGACGCCCTTCCCACTAAACGAATGAAGTTCATTTATTGAGCTTGTGTGATATTGTGTGATTGTCCCTTATGTGATATAAGCTATTTTATCCTATACTCAGTATCTCTTCCTATCAATGGAGACTACATGATTCTAACTTGTGACATAATTTTCTGTGGTACACTTTGCCTAAATATGGTAAGTGGTGCACTTATCAATATCCTTTCACACAGTGATTCAGTTGTGATTTTCTCACAACATATCTATGTTTTTGAGCATGCAATGATGTCTCACTGTCAATTTATGTGGTTAATATGTAATTCAAATGATATGTTCGTGCCACTATAAATAACGGTATATGATAAAACCCTTACGGCCTGGGTATGGGTTTGGGGGACCTTGGTAGAACAGCTTATGTGCCCTCCTATAGTCAGGCCCTTCCGCCATACAACCTAGGTCCACAAAACCAATATCTGGCCATAAAGATTGTTATTACATTTACATGGAATCGTGCCATTGTTTCAAAGAGAAACATTCAAGACATTTGTTACACAGATAGAGCACACATGTTATGGCAGCTGTACTGTACTGATTCTCTGTTTATACTCATGACCCAACATGACCTTATATTTCTTCAGTCTGGTGAAATGATAAAAAAAAATTGACACCCTCTGGCAGGATTAGAAAAATCATGTGCACTGATTGTATGATGTTAACCACATGAGCTTGTATCTTAGGTCAAAAGAAAAAAAGAATTGTTTCTGGTCAGGAGAGTTTTTCTAAAATGGTGAGATGATGTAATTTTTTTTTGATTCTCAACAAACCTGTCACTCATTCTACTATTTATGGCAGTTGCTGTTCTTTTTATTTAGTACTTTACAGCAAGTGTGTATGTTGGGCAGATGTCATTTACTTGTTCATCATTGGCTCTGCAGTTGTCTTCACTGAAGTAGGGAAGGTTATTCTTGTGTTTCCCTTTGGATCTGCAGACTACATGGGCTGGACAAACACAAAAAAGTCCAACGCGTGAGGGTAGTTAAGTGATGCGTGCACTGACCAGAAACAATTCTTTCTTTTTTTTTGGCCTTCAATGGTGAAAATGATTGTTTATTGCTGAAATTTGGAAACTTTAAAACAAATGGTTCACAGTTTCCTGCTGACTTTAATTGTTATTTCTAAGTCATTCAGAATGTTAAAGTATGATTATGAAATGAAAGAATCACCATCATTTACACATACGTGTACTTTTTAAAAACTTGTAACCGACCTACCAACCCATCATTTTGAAAATTTAACAATGAGAAACAGAATTAAGTACAGGCACCCTTACCAATTAGGCAATATAAGAAATAAAGTAGGGCTATGTCAAAATTGTGATTTTGTGAGATACACTGATATTTTGGTAATATATCTGAATGGAATCATTATTACAAAAATGGATATAGGTTTCCCCACCATATAAATGTTCATTCAACATGTAATGAAAATATTACAGCCCCAGTATGGTGTGTGTTTGTGGAATCAGATTAAGAAGTGATCCCCTGTCATGTCAGATGGATTACCATTGTATAGGCAGTTTGTGCAGATTACCATCTGACCCTCACAGACAAATGCCATATGTGGCTGTGATGTGTATTATTACATATGTACCACTGATTACTTACACTGGTGTGTCCGCATACTAGTGGTATGAAAACGTTATTGCATACCGTATGCACATGATTTTCAAATGAGTGTAGTGACAATCATGCCTTTTACATGAATCACGTGATCACACAGTCTGAATTTTTATGACATTTCTCTATTTTGGATAAACGTATGAAATAATAACAGAGCCATATGATTTCCAGTGTGGGTACTCGGAGGTATTTGCACATGTGCTGGCATTGTTTTTCTGGCATTTTCATGAACTATGCTTGTGAAAGTACAACTGAATAGAACACTGTCAGCACTTGTGCAAATACCACAGTTCCTGAACAAAATAACAGGTGTAAAGCCCTTGTAATAAAATGCAAATTAAAACTTCAAAGTTAAGTCAGTCTGATTTAAAATATGATGTTGAGATCAGGTAGTTTCTTACTTATAAAGTATATCTTTAGTTTTGTGTAAATCATTCCTGTATAACATATTATGTTTTTTTTGACGTCATTGCTACTCACTACATATACACAATGGTAATCTCACACTTCCAAATATGTTCTTCTACTTTATTGTTACTTTGTGTTACTTTGACCAACAATAAGGTTTCAAAGATGTCATTTCATTTAGCCATTGATTTCTCTCAGTGTGTGAGATTGGGAACTGGATTTGAATGACCACTGTAAGATGTATAGAGCATTGCAAAACAAATCAAAAACACAAACATGTATGTAGTAGTTCACAGGATGATGAATGCAAAATTAAAGGGCATGCGAGTAAATTGAACAGCTAACTGACGTGACAAGTACGTCAGAGTTTAATCAGATTATTCACCAAAGTATCAAAATGGTAACTAAGATTCTTGCGTCATTACATTGTAATTAAATGAGTTTCTGAAATCCTGGGTGTCTGACATCCCCTTCCCTCCGTTGAGACTACCAGTACAGTGAGCAGCACACATAATTATAACCTTTGATGCTGAAAATTTTACGCTTGAATAGTGATTAATTCTTCAAAGAACTTCCCATGAGTCTCTATTCACAGAACGGGTCAGTCTGATATTGATCATGTGACCTGAAGTGATGTCATGAATATTTATGTTGCAATGTTGACAATGAGTCATAAGCCTCATTTGTATCATGTATACTGGCCATGGTTACTAAATACAAGAATATATCGATCTTCATTTTTTTACTAAGGTTTGTGATCCTTTGTGACAGAATTAAAGGGGAAAATGTTGTCAAATGTCACAGATTTCCCATACTTTTAGGAAAGGGAGAAATCAGGTAAAACAGCATAATTTCTAATACATTGTATCATAATTTTATTCTGGAACTTGAAGAAAAACTAATAATAGCACTTGTAAAGCACCATATACCCAAAAAGTTTATAGCTGCTAAAACACTATAAAAGCAATAAAAACTACTTAGTGGAAAACATACTAAAAGAGACATAAAGGTGACTGACAATATAAGAGTCCCATGTAATAAAAGTTACTAATGATAAACAAGAATCACTGGTAAAAAAAAGTGACTACAAAGAGTCACCTGTAATAAAAATGAAACACAATAAAAGAATCACTTGCAATAAAAGTCACCTGTAAAAGAGTCACTTGTGATAGGAAAATAATTTACACACAATAAAAGAGTCACTTGTAGTAAAAGAGTCACTTGTGATAGGAAAATAATTTACATATAATAAAAGAGTCACTTAGGAAAAAATTAGCTCCCTGTCAAAAATAAAACATAATAAAATAGTTACTAGTAGTAAAAGAGTCACTTGTGATAGAACAAAGTCACATATAATAAAAGAGTCACTTAGGAAAAAATGCCTTTCTGAAAAGGTGAGTCTTAACTTTAGTTTGAAAATGCAATAGTTCATCACACTGTCTGATATCAAGAGGTAGACTGTTCCATAAGACTGCTGCAGCATTGGAGAAAGCACAATTCCCATACGATGATTTTACCAGATTACAAATGTAATTTCAATGAGTAGATTGGACTTAGAACATTGATTATGGCTGGGTTCATAAAAACGTCAGAAGCTGGTATTTTTATGGTGGCGCCATATCATGTAGTGCTTTATCTCAATCAGAAGTACCTTGAATTGAATCCGTTCAGATATTGGAAGCCAATGGATGTTTTGAAGAACCTCCAGTAATGTGGTAATACTTTCTGGTTTTGGTGATAAGTCGAGCAGCAGTGTTCTGTACAAGCTGACGTTTCCTTACACTGATAAACTGATAAATGACTTTGGAACCTGGATAGATTTTATCCACATAACACTTTTAGTGAAAACACTACATACATGCTGAGGTTGATCTAACGCCTGTGTGCAAATGAGCGTGCAATACTAATTACTATTTGTACTGCAGGACTGTGAAAATTGAAAAAACTGTTGCATATTACCTGTAATGAAATAAGTCTGCAATACTCCTGTAGTTATAGTATTTGCACTGCAATGTAATATGGAAACCATTATTGAAGACCTGAATGCAAGTGACCTTGCAAGTGTTCCATGATATCCACAAAGTCATGTGAACGTACACTTACTACAGTA
This sequence comes from Glandiceps talaboti, assembly GCF_964340395.1. NCBI lineage: Eukaryota > Metazoa > Hemichordata > Enteropneusta > Spengelidae > Glandiceps > Glandiceps talaboti. The sequence goes on along the minus strand of NC_135564.1, from coordinate 12,978,968 downwards.
ATTTTTTTTTTGAAATTGGCTGTTTAGCATGAATTTGTTTAAGATGAATATATATACATGTAATAATAAGAAAACCCATGATGTGTGAGTGTCAGTGTGGATGTGTACAGGCTTGTACTTTTGGTTGCAGTGTTTTCAGTTACACTTTACTTTACAGCCACATCACAGGTAATCATGTAGAATGAAGTATACCAGACACTGGCACTCATATATCACTGGGTTCTGTTATTGTCATCTTGCATTGTCTGATCAGATGAAATATGTGATGTGATAAAAAGATCACAGCCTTGAACCCATGATATACAATAGCACATTTCAAAGTGCATGACCTGAACAGCACGAATTCCATGTCAGAAATAAGGGCACCTGTACGTTGGAACATTGATCTATCAGGCGACGCCCAACCTATGATGACCTGCTTTTTGCTTTGTTTCAATCAATACTTTCCACCAGACCACTGTGTGACATGTTTTAACGTGAATTGTAAATTTGGGGGTGAAATGTATTTTCTTTTGTAGCTGTAGTATAAGTTGTAACTCTACTATGTACAGTGGCTGAAAAATGGAAAATACATGTATACCAAATCCTGACTGAAAGTGATTCAGTTTTTGTACATATAATCAGCAAAATTAGTCATCAAGTAGGTATTGATGGTGCTATACTGTGTACACTGGTTTAGTGTTCATCAGTCAACGGTATGAATAAACCGTTGAATCATTGTGAAGATTTGTTGGGTGGTGATAGAGTTTAATGATTTGGCAATTACATACACCAGTATGATCTACATCTTATTTCATATTACTATTAAATTAGAAGAATGAATAAATAAATAGATAAATATGGTCAGTTTTTCATCAGCAGGCAAATTGTTTACAAATTTATAACTTTAGAAGAGTCGCATATGAGGCTAATAATTAAAGTAATTAAAAGAGTGAGTACTAAAATTTTAAACAATGCACACAACATTATTTGATCAGCTGAGAGCTTGGTTAAGATTTTAGTACTCATGAGCCCACCACTGTACAGTTCTGCCAGTCTAATTGATACAGTGTTATTTTATACTTTATATGAATGCTACGATTGTGGCACACAGTGGAATCACTTTACTTGGATGTTATGGGTTTTAAATAAGTGTGGCACGCAGTGGAATCTCTTTACTTGGGTGTTATAGGTTGTAAATAAGTGACACAAAGTAGAATCACTTTACTTGGGTGTTATGGGTTGTAAGTAAGTGTGGCACACAGTGAAATCTTTTTACGTGGGTGTTATGGGTTGTAAATAAGTGTGGTACACAGTGGAATCTCTTTACTTGGGTGTTATAGGTTGTAAATAAGTGACACAAAGTAGAATCACCTTACTTGGGTGTTATAGGTTGTAAGTAAGTGTGGCACAAAGTGGAATCACTTTATTTGGGTGTTATGGGTTGTAAATAAGTGTGGTACACAGTGGAATCTCTTTACTTGGGTGTTATAGGTTGTAAATAAGTGACACAAAGTAGAATCACCTTACTTGAGTGTTATAGGTTGTAAGTAAGTGTGGCACAAAGTGGAATCACTTTATTTGGGTGTTATGGGTTGTAAATAAGTGTGGCACACAGTGAAATCACTTTACTTCGGTGTTATAGGTTGTAAATAAGTGTAGCACATAGTGGAATCACTTTACTTGGGTGTTATAGGTTGTAAATAAGTGTGGCACACAGTGGAATCACTACTTGGGTGTTATAGGTTGTACATAAGAGTGGTGCACAGTGGAATCACTTTACTTGGATGTTATAGGTTGTAAATAAGTGTGGCACACAGTGGAATCACTACTTGGGTGTTATAGGTTGTACATAAGAGTGGTGCACAGTGGAATCACTTTACTTGGATATTATAGGTTGTAAATAAGTAGCACACAGTGGAATCACTTTACTTGGGTGTTATGGGTTGTAAATAAGTGTGGCACACAGTGGAATCACTTTACTTGGATGTTATAGGTTGTAAATAAGTGTGGAACACAGTGGAATCACTTTGCTTGGATGTTATAGGTTGTAAATAAGTGTAGCACACAGTGGAATCACTTTACTTGGGTGTTATGGGTTGTAATTATGTTTACAGTAAAGATTGACCTCGAATTGACTAAATTAGAAGGGCTACATATTGGACTTGCAATAAAACCAATTGAAAGTGTGATATCCAATTTACTTGGTATGAATACTATAAAATGATTGTGGCACAAAGTGGAATTACTTTACTTGGGGTATTATAGGATGTAATTTAGCTTGACAAGCATTTGAATGTTTACGGTAAAGGTTTGATGTATTCTTTGATAGCGAAAAATTTAAGAAAGATATAACAAAAAAAATCTGAGCTACTACCCTGTTTCAATTCTGGTGTTTTTTCCTACCCCTAGTGACTTACAGGGAATCCGAACCAATGCAAGGAAGGATGGAGATGATTGGATTCTGAACGGAAGCAAGGTGGGTTACCATAGAAACTGTAGTCATAGCAACTATCTCAAAGGATGCTGAATCTTTATATAGCAATGTGTTTTCATTATAACAAGATCAATTTCCAAGAATCATGAAATCTTTACCACTTGTAATTGTAAATCGGATACGTGTATGTCATATTGTTACATAATTTATTATGGTATTGATATTTTCAGCCACATTTCATTTTCTTCAGATGTGATGAAAATAACCATGACAATAACCAAGAATCACTTTATTTTTAAATCAATAAATGACACTTGTTTCTAAAGGTAACATAAAAATATAATTTATAATAATGTCCTTTTTATTTGTACCTGAATATTGAATGTTGATGTGTATGTGCACAACATTGTATATGTTGAATGACCTTTTCTATGCCATGCTGTTTCCTATATGTTCAAAGTGATAGCTCACTTGGTAATAATAGGATACCTGATCTGTAAGATAGAAAAGTGAAAGTGAATCTCTATCAAAGCACTTCACAGTTTGAATCAATATAGGACTGTAGTCTAGTTTAACCATAACGTTTTATGTAATATATTCCACTGACATCACTTCTGGGTTGGATGAAACAAAAAAACTCTTTTTCTGCTAGTTTCCTTTCATTTTAAGAAAAAATTATGAAGACCTAGGACTTGTCAGATTATGAAAAGCTTGGAAAATATTGTAGGTGTCCTGAATTATTGGGATTTTAGGCGTGTTGTTTCTGTATTAAACAGTTTGAGTGGGTTGGAATTAAATGTGAATTAGAGGGCTAAAGTCAATAAAGTATGAGATGTTGTTAAAATCCATCGCTTTCTGCGGGGGGGGGGGGGGGGGGGGGGGGGGAGTATTAAAAAACTGCCAGTTGGGAAAAACAGCATAAAGTTGGCACAAGAATGTCATCAGTGTGTTGTTTCAACTTGGAACAGTCTGTAATACTGAGATATGGAACATGGACATAACAGTTTTACAGGAAATTGATAGACACAGCCAATAAATCAGCTGCAGTATTATACAACAAGAACACTTCTATGACGTGCATACAATCACCACTAAATCAGTAACACTGTAGGAAACCTTCCATGATAAAGACAACATTTCACTCTCAAATGGATCAACATACACAACCACCGACAAGGGGTAAATTTATCATCAGCCCATTAACACATCCACATACACACACGCACACAGGCACACATATCCATACAATCATGCACACACACAGATGCACAAATACACATGCTCACACATTACTACACACACACACACACACACACACACACACACACACACACAATTAAGACAAGCATATACTTGCACGCATACACCTAAATGTACGTGTACTCATATATCTCCCTGTCAGTTCATGTCTTGACAGTTTACCGGTTCTTTATTTCATTCCAGGTGTTTATCACCAATGGATACTTGTGTGATGTTGTCATTGTTGTTGCAATTACTGATAGCAAATCCAAATCACCAGCCCATGGCATTAGCCTTTTTCTTGTAGAGAAAGGCATGGAAGGTTTCATAAAAGGACAGAAATTGAAAAAGATGGGGTTGAAAGGCCAGGTAAGATGTTAAATAAATTAATATTTCTGCATGAGTGAATAAGGAAAAAATGTGTCATAATTAATATATACAACATTTTATTTCAGAGATATGCCACATTCATGTTATTTTAATAGATTTCATGATTAGCCCCGAAAAAAGAAAAAAGAATTGTTTCTGGTCAGTGCGTGCACCACTTAAATACCCTCCCATCAGTCTTTTTTTTGTGTGTTTGTCCAGCCCATGCTGTCCGCAGATCCAAAGGGAAACACACAAATAACCCTCCCTACTTCAGTGAAGATAACTGCAGAGCCAATCATGAACAAGCAAATGACATCTGCCCCATATACGCATTTGCTCTAAAGAACTAACTGAAAAGAACAGTAACTGCCATAAATAGTAGATTGAATGACAGGTTTGAGAATTAACAACAACAAAAATTTCATGTCACGTCATCGCACCACTTTAGACAAAATGTCCTGACCAGAAACAATTCTTTTATTTGTGTGGGGCCTCACAGTATAAAACTATTCATATGAGGATGACAATTTCTAGCGCAGGAGAGATCATAGAAATATAGAAATGACAATTATCTGTCCAGCTGGGTCATATGTCTAGGGATCGAAATTGACAATTACAGGAGAAATGAAGATGTCATGGTGTTTCAATCATGAGACACAATGTTTTTTACACACAGAGAAACGACTTCAAATGCAAAAGAAACAATTACAGAGGTGCTGCACACAGTGGGGATGTAGAAGTAGTCAAGCTACCATGTTGATTATCAGTTGGAAAATAAACAATTGAAGCCATTAGAATCATCAAGTCCATGTGTAATTTTATTCAGTAGAGGTCTGTTTCCACTGCACTGTAACAGAATAGCAATGCTGTGTTACTTTTCAATGTGATTAGGTAAAGGATCGTGCTGTGTGCATTGTGTCCCTGTTATAATTAGTCTGGAATTGAAGTATGTCTATCTTTGTGTCAAAATATCTTGTCCCATGAGTGAAACACCAAGGCAACTTTATATCTCCTGTAAAACTAATAATTTGAGCTTCCTATAGGGATTGTATATGTGACTGTACTTTATCAAGCCTCTAAGTGGGTTTTCAATTGTGGGCTTTCAATTTGACGTCTAAAAAAAAGTCATTTTCAGGTAAGATCAGGAAGGATAATTTTGTGTATCTATTAGATGGTGTCACAGGTAGGTATTATTCCCCAATATAATAATTTCTTTATTCAGCCAAGGGAAACCATGCATGACCTAAGGGGCCTTGTCACTACGAGTTGAGAGGCGAGTAGTGACAAAACCCATAAGACATTTAATTTAATATTTTCTGGCTGGATGAAGATAAATATTGGAGAATATAATTTAATTATACCTCCTCAAGTGTAATTTATGAAAAATTGGGAAAAATAATGGTGATTTTGAACATTTTGACTCCATTTTAAGCACCACTGAACTATGACGTAGACACATGTTGTTGTGACATCGAACAACCAGAGTATAAATTCCATATATTGTGTTCAAATGTGTTAAACTTGGCTTGTACATGGTTAATGTAATGAGTTTAGTTGTTTTGGGGGATTTTTGGCTCAGTGTTTAGTGAAGGGCAGTAATTACATAAAATCTACCTGCATCCAAAACTCACTTTACCAGCATTCCCAACTTCAGTTATTTTATGCTGTATGGGATATAATTTATCTGACTTTCCTCTGTCTGTTACTGGGGTTCCCCAACCTTAACATAAGTACTGATGGTATAAAAACATGTATGGCCATTTGCTGACAGAGTCATCAAAGATGAAGGGAGTACATGTACTATTGAAATACAATAGCCCCCATCTACACGTATGTCGTCTTACCTGAGGCAGTCCAAAGTCCTCCCTGAGGTAGGATAGATTTGTGTCTAAACGTAGGAAGGTTGTGGCGTAGATGTCGCACGTTCCCTCCTGACTCCATTCTGACAGTACATAGGACGAAGTCAGAAGGGTTTCAGGAAACCTCTCGTAGGTGTCCTAAGTCAGGACTGTTTTAGGACGGTTTCAGGATGCGTTTCAGGATGCGTTTGTGTCTACACAGGCTTCAAACTATCCTGAATCCTACCTCAGGTAGGATCTTTAGTGCCCTGTAGATGGGGCTAATGATATAATGTTCCACTGCTATTTTCCTTGCCTTGACAGGACACATCAGAGTTGTTCTTTGAAGATGTCAGACTCCCTGCCAGTGCACTACTTGGAAAAGAAAATAGAGGCTTCTATTATTTAATGAATGAACTTCCAAGAGAAAGACTTTTGATTGGTATTTGGTCCCAGAGTAACATGGAGGCTATATTTGAAGAAACTCGCAATTATGTCAAACAACGCAAGGCTTTTGGCAAAACTTTGGCACACTTACAGGTAACAGCAATCTGATTAAAATCTGATGTAAAAATTAGGGCTTGATTGCTTTATTTACTATTAAGGCAAACTTCATATCTCCTGTAAAACTAATATTTTGAATTTCCTGTAGGGGATTGTATATGTGACTGTATCTTATCAGGCTTCTAAGTAGGGTTTTGCCCGTGGGAGCTCAACCTGATATTTAACACAAGTCATTTTATGATAAGGTCAGAAAGGATAATTTTGTGTATCCATTACTCATAATACTCATCACAAACAGCATTGAATCACCTATGGTTCTAAACATATTTTTTGTAGCTGTATACAAGTTAAATCAAATAGATTTCGGGGTCCACGCTCAAAAATCAGCGCCCTCAACAGTGATCATGATTGCAACCTGTTTCTGTACTACTTATGAATAATATTGACCCGTAATTAATTTGTACAGTATCTTATTGATAGTATTGTAATAATTTTCAGTGAATATATTGTGGTTGTTTGATTGAAAAATGATATTCCAGTTACAACTAGTGCAGTTTAATTAACATGGCAACAGATTCAAAACCAAACTTTTGCTCAAGATATAAACTTGTCACTACACTACCTGCAGATAATATTGACCAGTATAGATACTAATAGATAAAATGTCTTTTTATAAGTAAATGTACTAATTTTCAGTGAATGTACCTTTGGAAAAAATGTCCCGGTTGCAGCTAGTGCAAGTTTAAAGAACAAATTTTGTGCCAAAATTAATCAGCATGAAAACGGAATCATTTTCACTGGTAAATTTGGAATAACTACATTTATTTAGCATGAATGTATACAGTAACTTACAAAAGTAATATGACAGGCTGTTTTCAAACTGTTTTCAAAAATTGTTCATTAACCAAAATGAAGTAGAGCCAAAATTTGAAGATTGTATTTCTGCCAAAAATTGTGTGTACCAAAATAAATTGCTCACAGTATTTTTGTAATCTTTGATAGTTGTTGTCATCTGTATTTAACACCCTTGTTAGCATTTCATGTCTGTACTTCAATTCATTTGTTGTAGACCGTCCAACACAAACTTGCTGAAATGAAGACTGAGATTTGTGTGGGTAGAGCTTTCTTAGACAGTTGTTACCAATCTTTCAATGCTGGTAAATTGGATAGCAGTACAGCATCTATGGCCAAGTATTGGTAAGTCTTTATATTCGGTTTCTTCATTGACTCCTCCTCTCAACATCAATAAAGTTTGTAGGTTGGTTTGTCTATAGCGCACACACACACACACACACACACACACACACACACACACACACACACACACACACACACACACACACACACATGCACTTACACACACTTGCATACATACATACTTATGTACGTACATACGTACGTACGTATGTATGTACGTACGTACATACATACATACATACATACATACATACATACATACATACATACATACATACATATACATGCATACACACATATGTACAGATGTATGAGAGCAATCTCAGTTTTCAGTCAAATCAAACAAAAGTAAATTTATCATAATAGTAATTGCATTTAGTTGTAACATGTTGTGACATGAATCATAAATAGGCCACTTAACAGCATGGGAAATCCACTGAAATTAGAATGCCTACCTAAAGTAGCATATATCTATAACAGTTTTATAGCTGACCTGCCTACCTTTCAAAATTGTAAACAAATGCACTAAACCACAGTTTAATGGAGCACTTTATACACTAGTACTTCATGTTAACAAATAGTCTGAATAAACACTAGCTTGTTCCAATATAACTTTACACCTTATTTGATTGTAGATGGTAGTACAATGTAATGTCATAAAATGACAACACCTTTGTATGATGTAGATTACTTTTAATGTTCCCTTTGTGTGTAAAGGCAATACTGTTCTCTAAAACTGGATATTTCATTAGGCACCTAATCACTACTTCCATAAAGTTAAAATGTCACTTGACCATTACTATGCCTGGACAATCCAATCAAACCAGATGTAGGCAGTTTCTCTGTATTCATACTTTTGTTAGTGACAGTCAGTAGGTAAAATCTACCTGAGTTCACATGTGTTTTGCTCAGGTTCCCTACCAGTGTTTTTGTTAGGGGTGGTAATAAGTATACAAATCTATCTGAGTTCCCAGCCATTGTACCATGGTTTTCTACCAGTATTTTTTGTAGTGGCAGTCAGTAGGTAAAACTTACCTAAGTTCTCAGCCATTTTTCCAGGGTTCCCTCCAAGTGTTTTGTTAAGGGTGGTAGGTAGGTGAACACTCCCTGAGGTCTTCAGTCATTTTACCAGGGTTCCATACCAATGCTTTGTTAAGGGCAATTTGTAGGTAAAATCTACTGAGTTCTCAGGATCTTTTACTCCATCAAAAAATATGGTGTAAGGTATACAAATCTATGCAAATTTTACTTGATTTCCCTTCTCTGTTACAAGGGGTTACATAAACTTAGCAAAAACACTATGTATATTATTATTATTATTATTTATTTCAGGCCATCAAAATGTCCGATAAAATCGACAAAAATAGACAGATACAAAAACAATAGATATTATACCTTGCACTGTACATGACAAGTCTATAATTTTTCCAAAAACTTGAAAGAAAGAGTATTCTGAGAGGTTTTATTTTCAGACTGACTATGATAGGACAGAATAGAAAGTGAAAGGTAGAAAGAGAAACTGATAAATACTCAAATGGAAGGAAAATGGACAACCAGTTAATGGTCAAGACAGAAATTGAATGATCATAGAGTGAAAGGTCAATTTACAGAAATTGAATTATCAAAACAGAATTTAAGTTGACAAAGAGAAAATGAAAGGTCAATTCAGAGCAAGTGAATGGTCCAAACCGAAAGTGAAAGATCAAAACTAGAGTTTGAAAGGTCAAAATATAATTGAATGAAACAAGATAAGATCTCCACATGGAGGGTCTATTTAAGCAATAAACCACCCCCTGGGGATGGTATACCAAGAGGTTTTGACCAGTGAATGAAATATATATATTGAGTTCACTGGTCAAAACCGAGTGGTATACCATTCCCAGGGGTGGTTTATCGCTATTATATTATACCAATATATTGAAAATGTCGGAAACAAGATAAGACGCAACATTTTCTGGTTTCATTTGCACCCCCATCCCTGCACAGACTACAACGTTCGTAGACGAACAGTCAACATCAAAATTTGGACGCGTGCCAACTGTGCATTATCGCTCATTTTAGACGCGCTAGTTCGATGTCTAGACCAATCAGATCTCTCGATTTGCGCCATCAATATACTGGTATAATATAATATAAGATAGCAATTGGCCAAAGAACAAGAATTATAAAGAGCTATAAGCTCAGTGCTATATAAAAACTAATATTATTTTTAGTATATTTAATATGAGTTTGACACAGTTTCTTTGCTCCTTCACACACAGGATTTCAGAGCTGCACAATACTATAGCATACCGATGTGTTCAGTTACATGGTGGCTGGGGCTACATGATGGAGTATCCAGTGTGTAAGGCTTACATAGATGCCAGATTACAACCCATCTATGGTGGTAGTAACGAAATCATGAAAGAACTCATTGCAAGACAGATCCTCTCAGATAAGTAAACTTGCATCCAAACTTTTGACATCAACTGACTGGAAATGATCATAAGTATGTGCAGTTATCACAGAAACAATCAACCTGTGTTCAATCCATTCAAAATTTGTAGACAAGTTTAAAAACTGAATTTACAACGTGTGTCTACATCTGATGTCTTATCAGAGAGGTTGAAAGGTAATTTGAGTTCAGGAAGGAAGTGGATAGTCAAATTCGTTGAAAAGTAAAATATGAATTGGTGTTCTCTAAAGTAAAATTAGAAGGCTTTTATTGTGTTAGACATGTACTATTATACAGTACTATTTGAAGTTATAGGGTTGCCAAGCCACATTCTAAGTTTTTGAGCACTCTCTTTAATTACACGAATTACTGTTAGATTGCCAAACTACCCCCAAGACTTATCATTTGATAGTATACACAACTCCAGGTTAGTAGTGGTTTTGATGATTTTCAGATTGTTATTGTTGTACATATTTGCAACAGTTATTCAATTAATATATTGGACAAAAAAAGTATTAAAATTTACTAAGAAATTTGTGTGTGTGTGTGTGGGGGGGGGGGGGGGACCCGAGTATTACTCATTCTGTCTTCTCTTCAATAAGCGCCTGAAAGAAAACAGGTTAAAATTGCATTCTACATGTCTTTGTATGCTAAAGTAAGTATGTAATACATTGTATAAAAATTTAAGTTATTTAATTTAATTTACAAACATGAGTAGATCTGAAATTACAAATATACAGGGGATGTATACAGCTAATATGTTGTTTTTAATTTCAACATTTCATTGTCAAATTTAGGGAACAAAAGCAAGTAGTTTATAATGTGAAGCCGTTTCAAAGGTTCACTCTGATTGGTTAGATAATATGGGAGAAATTACACCTGTTGTCTCTACTGTTAATACTATAATGAGAAAGTTTAGTTGAAAAACTCCTTTCAGTTGCTTAGAAAACAATGGGAGAAATTACATCTGTTTCCTATACTGTTAATATTATAATGAGAAAGTATAGTTGAAAGGTTCTTTCTGATTGGTTATCAAACAATGGGAAAGTGACACCTTTTGTCTATACCATCAAATTTGTAAAGAAAAAGTACATACATTTAATAGTTATATGCTCTAGACTCCAATCAGTGGAACCCTTCTCAGGGCTTTACATTTGCCAAACAAATGCACTAATACATGTACCAGCAAATATATCAATAGAACAATACATTTGACCAATTTCAGAGTTATCAATGGGGTAATAATTATCTAATATGTCAGTTTATCAACTAAGCTGACCCACCGAGTCAAAATACAACATGAAGGGAGAGATTTGGCATCAAGATATAACTTTATGTGATTTACAAATAGTTTTTTGACATTGTTTGACTTGGATGGTGTAAATATTCCATTGGATTACAATGTTACCACAAGGCAGCTTGACCTTACTTATTTTACTCACCAGGGTACAACCAGGGTACAACCAGGGTACAACCCGGGTACAACCAGGGTACAACCAGGGTACAACCAGGGTACAACCAGGGTACAACCAGATACTAATAACTACTAACTAGACAAAAGGTTCAATACCTTCTCCGAAAATATACCCTGGTGGTAATCTTTAGTTGTGATATTATAATTTCATGATACAATTTTGTTATCTTGCGGATGAATTAGACCAAGAGATTTGTCGTCAATACTCCTGGTTACCATTACATAGTGGGTGGATGTACGTAATGAGAAATCGTTTGGTCTACTAGATGAATGTACCCACTACAATGATCCAGCGTATGAAATTACAGTGTTTCAACAAAGTTAACTTGAATCTTATGTATTCTTGTTTACCGCAACAACAAAAACAATGCAAACTGTGAACAGTTGTCAATTTTGTGGATTAACTGATTTTTACAAGTCCCTTGTATGTGAAGTGTTAACAAATATACAAATATAGGAAATAAAACTATTTGATAATCAGCAAGTCTCTACTGAGTCATTCAATCATTTTACATGTCTGATTAGGTCTAAACAAATAATTGTTTGGTTCTGGTTACCCGACCCCCACCTAGTTTTTCATTGTCGACCCTAAACATTTTTTTTTACTTTTTCGAGAAAAAAATAATAAAATCGCAAAAATTGGGAAGTCTCACGAGAAATAGTGGATGCGGAAACTGACATCAATTTAAAAAGACAATATAAAACTGTTCTTCCAATCTGTAATGGCTGTACATCTGGTAGGAAGAAACCAATAATATATAATTTATATAATAAAAATAAAATAAAAAATGTACCTACCCCATCTGTTCTAAAATTGAGCGTAATCGGAACCACACAATTTTTTTTATTAGGCCTTACTAAGAATTATACCTCAAGCAAATCAAGTTCTAACAAAATAAGGTGGATTTATATCCAGGTCAGTCTACATATGCCAACACAAATCTACGCCATTCATTCTGCAGTGCCCGAAATATGACTTATGACATTCAAAGTCACCATATCTCTCTTCACAATTTTTCATAAATTATACGTGTGTAGGTGTTATCATATTATTCCCCAATATTTTTCTTCATTTAGCTAGAAAAAAACTTGTGACCTAAGGGTTTTGTCACTTCTTATCTTCAGCTCAAAGTAACAAGACCCCTTAGGTCACTCGCATTTTCCTTGGCTGAATGAAGACCTTTCTCCATTATATTAACACAAGCTATCACATACACAAGGACATAAATTGTAACTAAGGAGTTACCTTTGACTGCAAGTGTCGGTGTATATAACTAAGAACGTTTTGACCACTCATTTCCTCCCAAGCATACGTAATAAAAGAAAAATGTTGAAATATCCCTCTGATTATGAAAATGGCATTATTTTATACCCCAGAACAATTTGTACTTTTGATGAGCAAAATATAGAAAATACACCTCTGATGTTAGGAATAGAGGAATAAATAGCAAAAAGTCAGTACATGTCTACCTTGACTTTCAGATCAGAACAATAAACAGATGTTATAATCTCCATTGGCTTCCATGCAGTGACCTTCAGAATTCAGTATAAAATTCTATTTCTCACCTATAAATCATTAAATGGTCTCGCCCCTCAATATCATGTTGAACTTATCGTAGTTAACAACCCTACAAGATCTGTGTGCTCACGTCATCATACAACACTCACGGCTTCCAGAACAAGACTCAAATCGTATGGAGATCAATCTTTCAGCTACGCTGCCGCAATTCTGTGGAACCAACTACCTAACACAGTCCGCTCTGCACCGAGTATTGAGACTTTCAAATTAAGACTAAAGACATACCTTTTTGAGAGAGCTTATCTGTAACCGTTTCTATTGTAAAGCGCCAGTGACTTGATGGATACTAGGCACTATATAAATCTCTTTATTAGTCCCCGCGGACGAAGTCCGGAACGGGGACTTATGGATTGGGTTCCGTCTGTCCGTCCGTCCGTGCGTCCGTGCGTCCGTGTGTCCGTCCGTCCGTCCGTCCGTCCGCAGCCGTTTCTTGGAGATACCTGTACCGATTTTTTTCAAACTTGGTACAGGGGCAACATGCTATGGCATACATATGTACGTCAATTTGTTTTATGATACGATCCAATATGGCCGCCTAGCAGCCATTTTGTTTGCGAATTTTACCTGTCTAAAGCCATAACTCAGACATGCTCACACAGATCTCATTCAGAGTTGGTATTAGGACAGTGTTCTATGGCATATATGTGCATATTCATTGTTGTCATGATACGATCCAATATGGCCGCCTGGTAGCCATTTTGTTTGTGAATTTTCATGTCCAAAGCCATAACTTAGACATGCTTGAACAGATCTCATTCAAAGTTGGTATTAGGACAGTGTTCTATGACATACATGTGCATATTCATTTTCATTGTGATACGATCCAATATGGCTGCCTGGCAGCCATTTTGTTTGCAAATTTTCCATGTCCAAAGCCATAACTCAGACATGCTTGAACAGATCTCATTCGAAGTTGGTATTAGGACAGTGTTCTATGACATACATTTGCATATCCATTTTCATATTGATATGATCCCCCATACCCGACCAATCCTTTATTGTTGTAGGCATGTTCCATGTCCGACAAGCAGACACAACATATCTAAGTCTGTTTGATTTAGGTTCACAAGTGTTGTTGCGTGATCAGAGTAGTGCTAATTCCTTAAAACCCAATCATAGCGGGCACTATGTCATTCTCAATGGCTTGTTTAGTTATTATTTATATAATCAAACTCTCCCTTAAAATCCAAATATGGTTTATTAATATTCCTTGATATGTTTTAACACCTTTTAATCTTGGATAATCCTTACTGGAGACAACTAGTCACACCTGAAAGACTTCTCTAGTATATTTGTCAGCTATTCATTAGATTGTGTGGACCCCTCTCACTCCATCATTTGCCATCATCTAGAGCTTCAACTTCAGCATTGATTGCAAAACTGCTCATTGTCTGTTGAGAGCTTGAGTCACAAAGTTGTACCTTATTGTTACCTGGTCATGTAATGAGTCACAAGATTGCATTTTAATGATGTTGCTAGCAGTCACATGGATGGATGTGTCAGAATGATTAGAGAAGCCTACATTATCCAATCACAGATGGACGGTGATCAAACAGATGGATGGAAAATGATTGGTCAAATGGAACATTACTGCACAAGAGGAATAAATACATTTTTAGAACCCGAAACAAAGAGATTGGTGCAAACTGTGGGGGCAAAAGTTGGTATGTACTATTTAACTTCTATGAGATATTATTTGTATGATTTTCAACCTTTATGATATTTCTGCATGTTATTATACATTCCAGTGGTTCTTCTATATTTACAATTAGTCATGTTTTACTTTTGAATTGACCTGTTTCTTTGAGATATGCCATTTCTGTGTGAAATTTGTGTTATAATACAAGTGACACTGAATGCTTTGCTAGTTTCTGTTATATTCAATAGATGTTAATTACACAGTTATAAAGTAGTCTTAATGCCAACTGTAGTTTAACAATACTGTACAGGAACTAGACTAATTGTAAAGGTAACATTTAATCATATGCATGCTTTATTTTGTGACTTAATTATCTAAAGCATAATGTCTGTAAAACATTACAGTGAAAAATCACAGTAATCCTGTGTTTCAGTGTTAATTATTAAGTTTTCAAATTCATGGTCACACATAGTAATGGTAATAGATCAATTGATATCCTAAATAACATTACAAAGTGTGAGTGTGGAGATGATTTTTGTAAAGATCAACATATCAAAATATCAAAGTCAAGTTTGAATAGGGAACTTGCAAACCCGCCATGTCGAATGTTGCATCATGGGAAACGTGACAATAAATACTAATGAATTGGTATTTTGATACATTGTGTGTAACCACGAATGATCAATTCATAGTTACCCTGACAATTGTGGGAGGTTAATTTTATCAGTAGCTCCAGATTAGGTATTACAATAACCGCTGATAATCCCATACTTTTCATCTGAGCGTGCTCAGTCTGGATTGCAAGTTCCATATTATCTTGACTTATCAATGCTTAAGTTCAATACACCTATTGCATATCTAAGTGTACATGCCTAAAACCCACAACACTAAATGTTAGCCAGAAGTATGGTATTGCATTTGAACACACTTCCAACTAATGTTATTTCATGTACTGCAAATACAATAGATGCATGACACACCCTTGTAACCATATTGTAAAATATACAATAAAATTTACAGTATGATAATTAAAACCCTTGAAACCATACTAGGCCACTTTTTATCGAAACCACCACATGGTTCACCTGATTGATGGCAAATACAATCAGCATCTCATCACCCAATAGGGAGTTTTGTTACATGTGCTTAGTCTTCAAAATGGCTTCATCCATAAAACAATATTTCGAGTCAAAGTTAGGACTTCTCCTCCAAAACATTGGTATTTCAAATGTAACTGTTTGATTTGAGAATTAGGTACAGGATGATGTTGTTTTGTGACCTATGAGGGCATACTCTATACATTAAACTGTAGCACATGTTTTCAAAGGTCTGCCAATGTAGGTTTTAAAATCGCGTGTTATCAAGTAAATTGGAAACAAAGACTCATCACAATTCGGAATCGTTGTAGTCATATCACCCACGGTAGTCTAGTTCTTATACGATATGTTACAATTACTACGATCATCTTCACTCATGTATAGTCAAAGTCACCAAAAAAACCTGTTAATCTGGCTAAACTGCCTGCTGGGTCAAAGGACAACACAGACCATATAGTAGTAATCCATCACAAACTAACAGGCAGTTGTACAATGGTTACTTCCTTCAGAGAATTGCTCATTGTTATTCAAGTAGTACAGCACTTTCAGCCCCCCACCCCACCCCCACCCCACCCCGATATAACCAGTCTTCAAGGTGATAAGTTAAGATTATATTACACAACTTTTTGGGTACATTTCAAGTCCTGAAAAAAACATTAGCAAAAGATCTTTTCACTCAAACACTTTGGAAATTATAAAATTATGCTGTGATTGGTTTGGTAAAATTATTGGCATGGAAAATTTATCCATTGGATTTTATTAAAAATAAATATTCAAATTGACAAAGTTTGGATGTGAAAATGATTATTTTGCTTTATGCAAATAGAAAGGAAGGAAGAAAAACTCTGCGGATTGAGTCATTACTGGAACTTGAGTAGTACTGAAAGCTTAAATCCCGGAAGGATGAACTGTAGTGCCCATGGTGAAGCTTAATGGCAGCATTAAAAATCTGTCCAGGGTTACAGGAAAGCAGGAAATGCCTGCCTTATTTGGTGATGCTGTAGACTGAGATACACAGGTGATCATCTTGAAGGTACACTTGTACGCCCACCACCTATTAGTGTATTGTGCTTTGCAGTAGTACATATAATGAATTATACAGTGGAGAGAAATTATGCTGTGATTGGGGTGGAAAAATCTTATTTTTATCGGCAATATTTCTCTTAGTCTATTAACAGGAAATAGAGTTACATAATGCCATAGTACAAGAAGTTTCACTCATTCTGTGTGCCAATAGGTCATCAAAGATTTGTGTCTGAGTCTAGATGCTATGATTATGCGCAAGTATGAGTTTTGTTTGATATTTTGAAAAAAGAATGTAGATCAGGAACTGATAACAATAATTAGGTTCATTGCAGTTGTACATGTAAAATGTATTTGATACCTTTACATTTATGTAATGGTGCAGAACTAAGAACAAATGTAATCAGTTTGACAATGGATATTGTATGCTAAAGAAGTGATAACACAAAACATTATTGACACATTCATTCTATGCTAAAGAACTGATAACAAAGACCATAGATGTTGCAGAGTGATCTCTCTCCAATGTCTATGCACATAGATACACATTATTACCATAACTCATTGATTGTGTGCTACAGGACTGATGACATAAGCAGACATTACCTTGACTTATTGATTGTGTGCTACAGAACTGATGACATAGACACACATTACTGTGACACATTGATTCTGCTACAGAACTGATGACGTAAGCACTCATTACTGTACTGGGAGATATTGATTCTGTGCTACAAAACTGATGACATGAGCACACATTACTGTGACACATTGATTCTGTGCTACAGAACTGATGACATAGACACACATTACTGTGACACATTGATTCTGCTACAGAACTGATGACGTAAGCACTCATTACTGTACTGGGAGATATTGATTC
Organism: Glandiceps talaboti; assembly: GCF_964340395.1. Taxonomy (NCBI): domain Eukaryota; kingdom Metazoa; phylum Hemichordata; class Enteropneusta; family Spengelidae; genus Glandiceps; species Glandiceps talaboti. The sequence goes on along the minus strand of NC_135564.1, from coordinate 12,961,276 downwards.
TGTGCTACAAAACTGATGACATGAGCACACATTACTGTGACACATTGATTCTGTGCTACAGAACTGATGACATAGACACACATTACTGTGACACATTGATTCTGCTACAGAACTGATGACGTAAGCACTCATTACTGTACCGGGAGATAATCTGTGCTACAAAACTGATGACATGAGCACACATTACTGTGACACATTGATTCTGTGCTACAGAACTGATGACATGAGCATACTTTTTTGTGGTGACTGAATAGAATGTAGATTCTTTACTATCCATTGAATACTATATTTATACATCTATGCAGACAGTATTATAATTTCAATTTTGGTCACTGCATCACCATACAATTTGATTAAAAGCAGGTGTAGTGAATACAATGTGATTTCTTTATTTACATTTATAGCCCTTCGTTCGTTTTCAATTTCGTTGTTTTGAGAGTGAGCACCTTCTTCCCACATCTAACACAATACCATAAGAATTCACGTCATGCACATACACATAGCCAATTGAAATCTGCCGTACAGTTAACCCTCCATGGTTGGTGTTGAAAACAAACAGACCCACCAAAACAATAATGATAACAATAACAATAACAATAACAATAATGATAACAATAACAATAACAATAACATTGTTATCTGCACTCTGTGCTTGTGCTCTGTTTGAACAGAGCACTCTGAGGTACTTTACCCCATAAGTTTTGGCGTAAGACACATTCTCATTGGTTGAGTGGGTTACTGAACACATGGGATTTGAGTGTGAACTCCTCTGGTATTGTGTCAGATGTAGGAAAACTCACAGAACACAAAAGAACGAACATCAATAAAACTTACGAAGTAGAGGTAAATAAAGAAATTGCAACAAATTCACTACATCAGATTTTAATCAGTTTGATCAACCTAATATTTTTACTTCCATGAGAGTCTGATAAAAATATACATTCAAGACCAAAGAATATGTCATGAGAAATACTACATATGTGTAGGAAGTGTAATTTATTAACACCCACACGGTCAAAAGAACTGTGTCAATAGCAAAGTGTGAGGCACACAATACAATTCAGCTTTGTAACCATAGCTATTGACGTATTCTGTGAAATTATTAACTCAATCAATCAACTTTTTTTATGATGTTAACTCTTTATTGCCCTGACTCTTGTATTGATTTCTCAGCTGTTTGTAGTTTATATATTATGTATTTTATTAAGGACAATGTAAGTACAATCGAAGGACAAATACATCATGTATCAACATGATAACTGAAGTTTTCGTTTGAAGAAAACACTTTCTTGAAAAAAAAACAGCCACAGTCAAGTGTTATAGTGAACTCCAGCAATTTAGCTATTTTAAGGTAAACAAAATTTTCTTTTTCAACTCGATAAATAACCTAAGACAGTCCATAAAAATAGAGTTGGCTATCCCTAAAACAGAGTCAGCAACATTGCCATTTGTACAGGGTCCACATGCATGTTAAAAATTCTTGAAACCACTGAATTTCAAACAACGTGTGTACAGTGCTGTTATAAGTTATTTTGATTAATACCTGTAAAATTCCTGTATCCTGCAATTGCTGCAAAATGAAATTTATGAAATGTTCCACTGTAACTGTTAGAAATTACCTGATACGCAAAATTTCTATCATTTTAAGCCAAATGGTAGTCTGTCTGGTAATCTCTTAATAACTAATGTAATATTTGTATCACACAAAATGAAGTTATTGTACATTATGCAAGAGAATGTGGACGCTTCAAAATAAGTTTTGAACACGATATTAATGAGAATTTACAAATGAAAAAATAACTCATCTGTGAGCACAGAGACATTGATAGATAGAGGCACTTCGCTTTTAGATATGAAAACACTAATCTGATTTGCAGCTAAAGTTCAAACATGCATGTACATGCTAATTTTCTATTCACTGACCAATTTCATTTGTGAATTAAAAAAAAGGATTTTAAATAGACACAGATGCAGTGTATAACATTGAAAGTATTTGTAGAGTTTGAATGAAGTGCTTGTATTTTTAATGCAAGAGCTCTTAAATAGTGGGAGCATTCTGACTTCTGATGCTCTTTACATTGTGACCACTGATCTAATTTACATAGTGACCTCTGACCTAATTTACATATCCAAAGAGGCACCAGGACTTAGGTTATGAATGGTTTGTTTTGAAAAGACACCAAGGTTAAAGAGCCTTGAAAAGCTGATGTTTTATCATTCCACACTGACAAAAACACCCATTATGATTTACTAGAGAGTTACCATATGGCCTCTGGTAGTAGCAATTCTGTTGTTTTTAGAAAATGTGGCATTTTTCTAGTCGTCTGTCTACAACTTTTTTTCGACATCTATCTAACTTTGACCAATGATTACTTTTCTTTTGTTGAGGAATGTACCATTGTTAGGAAATATGTATAACGTGAACGAAATCTTCAAATGCTGAAAAAAATAAAACTGATCTATATGTTCTAGACTTTTTTGAAAAAAACAACAACGAAATACTTCAGATATTTAGAAAATTCAGATTGCATGGAGCATTGCTTCTTTATAGATATATATATTTATAGATTGATATATAAAGAAATTCAGGAATTTGTAAGGTTTCTGTTGATGTTGGTCGATTCAGGTTGAAGGAGGAGGAAATTATTTCCCACCTCGAAATGCTGGAACCCCATGGAATTAATAGATTATTTACATCATTCCCTAATATCTAACTGTGCTATTCTATCTTTCTGGCATGTTTTATAGGGTTCTTTTTTGTGGACGTGATCTTTCTTCGCATATTTTACCATTAATTAGAACTTGCATTGTGTCGTTCTATTCCCATAATACTGTATTTAGATATACAGTCAGGTGATGACCTAATATATATCTTACCTTGATAACCTATGAAAAAGAATATTGATTTGAAACGTCAGATTGCATTTATTTATCAGGACTGTTCTACTCATTACTTTTGCACTCCTATATATATATATTGAGTGAGTGAGTGAGTGAGAGAGGATGGGAGAGCGAGACACCAATTTTTTGTTAGAGTTTTGTAGGAACATTTTTCTTTACAATTTTCTGTTGAAGTTACAGAATGTAAACTTTCACTGTTTCAAATACTGCCGGGTATGGCTACTAAATCAGAAATGAAGATGACATGAAGTTTTAAATATATATTTGTAAAAATGCAATCGTTAGACAACTACATTATCCATATCTGCTGATCTGTATTCAAATTGTGTCATGTGACCAAACCTGGTGATGATGTCATTGTGGGCAGAGTTGAGTAAAGAGTTATATTTAGTCATGTTTTGGTGACGTGGAAAAACTTACAGATTCCTTTCACACAGTTTCACTTCAGTGTTCATGAGTCTATATGGACATGCTGTGCCAAACATAGGAAGTCTGTTTTTGACCATTGCTCATTTATTCACACACAAAAAAAGGCACCATGGAATACTTTATTTATCAACACAATGTTCTTTCTTCTCTATTTTTACCTAAAGTTCAAATCACAATGAAAAGATCATCTGCCAATTTTCATTGTGGGTTAGTGTAAAAATATAGAAAAAGAAAAGAAAATAGCTGGCCGTTTCATAGTTGGAATTCCTTCCATAGAAAAAAATAAAAAAAGATTTAAAAGAACATGTTGAGTAAAAGTTTTCCAGACAGAAAAATTATATAATATGTCCTTGTCAACTGTAGTGTTAAGGTGTGGTATGAACATATGATGTCAGAGGTCAGAGGTCACTAGGAGTTACACTTCTGTAAAGGTGTGCAGATAAAGGTGTGGCATGAATATCTGATTGACAGGTCAGAGGTCACTAGTAGCATGAGTAGTTACACTTGTGTTATTGAAGGTGTGGTAAGAACATCTGATGCGACAGGTCAGAGGTCACTAGTAGTTACTCATCATCATTACTCAGGAACTCTTTATCGATTTACAATTTGATTTGGAACTGTCAGGTGTTTGTTTTGATTTGTTTACCAATAGAAATCCTAGCAACAGTGATCATATCCTGTCTAAAAAATATCTACTGTTTTCACCAGTTGTATGTCAAAATGGAGAATACTTAAAGAAACCTTAAAGATGCCCCTGATACAGTTGAAGGGATACTAAAATTGGAAATTCTATTTATTTGTTCTTTTACATAGTAAGATTTTCAGCTGATCAGATGTCTTTCTCAACCACCCAAATGTACTCCTTTTCACATCTATTGAAAATTCTTTGTACTATATAAACAAGAAACTGTCTACTTTTAAAGAACCAATGAATCAAACCCTGCTGGTATTGATTATGTTTTTTGTGGGTTCACTGAACTCATTAGCCCTGAGAGCCCACGATTACAGAATATACATGTAGATACATTTTGTAAACCATGTGATTTCAGAATGATTTAAAAAATAAAATCATTGAGAATGGTATTCTGTGATATAGTGACAATAACAAGTGTCTTGGCTAGCTGTCAACTAAACTTGAGTAAGTCACAAAAGTACAAGAAAGGTGGGGAAAAAATATCCTCTTCATTCTTTCTTCAGATAGATATTATGGTTGTTTTTTTTAAAAAAGGAATGAAAAGGGAAAAAAACATGTATTTAATAAAAAAAAGAAAAAAGAAAGAAAGAAACTTTGGGTGTGGTTGGAGGCTTTGATGATGAATTAACAGCTGAAGATAAATATGCTGTAGTTACCAGTAACATGATTTCAAAACTAGAAAATAATGAGAAAGGGTGTGAATGTTTGCCATTGTATGGTCAAGAGGCTGGGCAACACTTTACAAATGTAACAAAAACAAACATGTCCTTTATCTAGTGTCTTATTCAATAGAACTGTTAACTGTATGTGAGGTTTTTTGTATAAGGAAACTACTAGACTTTTCAAGGAAATGACCATCTTGAATACTTCCAGTGCCAAAGAATGACACAGTGACAATCAGTTCATCCCTAAAAGTATGGAATAGTATAATACAACCCAAGGGATGATGAAATGTTACACCAGAAGTGTCATCACAACAGATACCAAACATTTTGCCCAACATTTGAAATATACTGACCATGAATTTGCCTGTGTGGCAATATTAACATTACTTGCATCATACTTGCATATATAACATTGTTAGTACATATGTCTGTCAATGTTTGTCTTTGTATATAGGTCTGTTCTCTTGTTTTTAGTTTTTGTCCACCTATTTGTCTGTATGTATTCTTTGTTTGTCTGTCTGCTTGCACATGTATCAATGTGTTTATCAACATACTTATTCATCTGTCTTATAATTGACAACGGGGGAAAAGACGTACTGTAGCAGAATACTATTTCAATGGATTCACACTCATTATTTTAACTATTACGTCAATGTAAATGTGACATAAACTGCAACAGGTACACACGCATAAATGTGTACTAATTAGTATTTGATCTAGACAAAAGAAAGACGTAACGGTTGCCAAGTTCAGTGTCAATCGACTTGCGTAATGGAGTAATATAATTAATTGTCTTATTAGTGAACATCTGCATTGCACGGATTGGGCTTTGCTATTTTCCGGAGGTTACATTGTTTTTCTTCATAAATCATTAAATGCAAGAGGTGGGAAAACAAAGGGTACCTTATCACATGTCCACAGCGAAACCAGAATTGAGAGCGAATAATCAAACAAAAAAATGTCGCCTTGTAAGATTTGAAAAGTTTTTACTATCAAAAATATTTTGAACGAATCTTGCGGTCTTCTTTTATTTACAAGTGAAAATACCGCAACTTTGTTGCAACAAATCACGTGAAACTTGTCAAACCGTAGCATAATAATTATTACATAATACTTTAAACTTTATTCACGAGAAACAAATACTATAGGTAGTTTATTAAAACTGTTGGTTGCCTAAGATTAAAATTCGTTTTCAATTCGACAAAGTGTTGTATGTAATACATCATATATCAGTTCTCGAGGCTGTCGAAATTTTCTACATGTAAAAAGAGCTAACGCCACCCACCCCATGACTTTTCATTTCGTCAAACGGTACGCGAAAAGTGTCAGAATAATCTGCGTATGTAGAGGTCGGAAAGCGGCTTACACAAACGAATCAATGTCGCTATGATCTCGATGTATGCCCTAAAATAAACGCATTCTAAACTTGTATAGAGTGACGCTAAACAAATTCACCCCGCCGCAATTATAAGTCATGAGCTTATTCCCTTATATTTTTCGGATTGTTAATCGAACAAATTCGCATTTACTGATGTGTAATTGTTATTTTTAAATTTTATCAACATTTTTTGCCAGATTCGTGACATCTGTTCACGTGCATTACATTAATGTCTTTGTTATGAATGGGGAGTAAGTGAAAAGGCGGGAAGTGCTAAGATAAGGAACACACCAATCAGGCAATACGCGTTAGAGGGGGATCTGCCAATTGATGCAATGCCTCATGTAAATGAAATCGCCCACATTTTTGTTTTGTGGTGGTCTTGTAGTTTTGCGAAAAAGGAATAAGCGCGCCATTAGCCAACCTCACTTCAATGACATTTTACGAAAAGTGGTAGCCGCTAAACTCAAAAGTATTGGTACTGTGTGATAGAGAGGAATATCCGCAATCACCCTGCGAAGTTTTAAACCTGACGGTGGATTTTTAGGTGCTGTAACGTCGATTTGAAAAGTGGCATATTGGGTGGGAACAACGCAGAAGACGAGACTGTTTGTGCAAGACGTGGCCCGGTCACGTGGTACTTATCCCTATTATTTTTCTTTTACCCCAAATCTTGGAATTTCCTGAGAGGAGTAGAGGTTACGGCAGGTATCGATCAACGAAACATAACCTCACAGAGGTTGCGTTCATAAAATTATCGAAGAGAAACGGGTGTAAACATTTAAAAACAGAGGTCGAAAAATTGAGCAGGAAATCGAGCCCGAGTCACGTGGTGTGAGCACATTCGTAAATTTCAGTTTCTATTATGTTGTGGTTGTCGTGAAATAGTTGAGAGTAAAGTCGTCAGTGGAACCCTTTGTTTTGGTCGCCACTAGTCACATCATACAAATCAAGTATAACCTTAATTTCAGAACATCAGTTAGTCCCAATGTATCTAACATTTTTATGTTTTCTCCGTTGTCGTTGAGGCTATGGTGCATGGCTGCGATGGCGCCCGCGCTCACTGAAGCAGCGGCCCAGCCTCGCAGTTTTAAACTCCCGCCGACTCCGGAGAACACGGAACACGAGGGAGCACAAGCAAGCAGCCTTGACAGTCCCGACTCTGGTCATCCAACATCAGTCCTAAATCAACAGAGTCTGGTAGGTTGTCGAGATCTTATTCAAGTCAGTAATCAGAACGGTAATAGCAACAACTATCTGCATACTACTACATCACCACGTGTGACTTCAAGGGCGTTGTGTGCCAATTTTGACCCTCAGAAGATTAGGAAAAATCTGATGGGAGAAGCTTTCAAGTCGTCCATTCAGTTAATGAATGGCGATGCTATAAATCACCATACAAATACGATGAATAATAATTCTTCCAAAACTCAAATAGGAACTCCAGGTTCATTGAAGTGTAATAACGTGTCCTTATCACCTTCTCTGTCAACAACGACGACAATGTCACCACAGACACCAACAACAGTTTCTGATACAGGCCCTTTAGCAAGTCCTAGTCCATCAGGGACTGATAACGAAGCTGAAGATCGCAGTGATGATCTCCAAACACAAGCACATTTAGTTAGGAGTGTAATTACTGATGATCTCATTGAAGATTTAACAACTGGGATTGAACCAGAAAATGACAGCTACCCAAACAAAAACCACAACAACAACCAGATGGAACAACTTGATGAAGTTGTGATCTCAGGTAAAACAACAGACTCTCTGTCAAAACAACAGGAACTGAGTAAAAGAGCCATGAGGTTATTGAGAAGACTTCGAAGACTACAATACAAACAGTTGGATAATCATTCCCATCAACAAATGGGAGGCCTTGTGGAACACGAAAACCAAGAGATACTGGCAGCAAGAGAACTGGCTGCAACTGGCAATAATACAGATGCAGTAGATGCAACTAGCTCAAGTAAGCTTGACCCTACTAAAACAAATACACCTACTCTTCTTGGACTGGTACAACAGGCGGAGAAAGACAACACTGCCCTTCCGAATTCCAGCTTGTCAAGGAAAATGCTCAACAGGACTAATGGAAATCATTCTTCAAGTCATAGCAAGAGATTTCGAAGGGCCGTTAGAGACACTTCAAATCTAATGAAAGCTGGTGTCAAACATTTGCAAAGCTGCATCGACTCTGATGCTACAGAGAGTAGTTCAGGTGAAAGCTGTGATGAAGAAGATGTAGTTGCCAGTGACAACAAGGGACATGCACATATACCAGTGTAAGTATTACTTGAATGCACCCACGTCATTTTACCCTCCCTCCTTCCTCCCAATACTCCTTTTGTCTCCTTTGGCATTCCATCGGATTGTATAATAATATACTATCACATAAGGTGTAACAGGGATGAAGGAAACTGGGTTTTGAAAGTGTTTGCATCTTTTATTTTGGTAATGCACATATACTCATTCTAACGCATTTCACGGTTGCTGGTAAGTGGCTGGTATAAAACTTAGAAGGTATTTGTACTTGAAGGCAGTAAAAGCTAAATTTATCTGTACTAGTTCTGTTTCCCCAGATACTGGTATTGATGCACACCTAATCAAAGGGGTCATTCCCAGGTCACCATCCATAAAGTACATTTAAAATATCCCACTTCATTTGACCTTAACCCTGAGCTTCTCAAGAAACTGAAGGAAATGTTGATAAACCATGTCATATTCTTGACTATGTGTAGGTTTCATCATGATTAACGTTTTAGAAGTGATTCACTTGTGAATATGTAGTAGCATTTCTTCTAAGACATGTTTTGATTCATAATGGAAATTTCAAAAATTAATCTTGTGAAGGCAAATATAAACTCAGTTTTGCATGGAAAAATTGAATCATTTCAGTTGAGTCAACATCCTGTCAAAGCTGATATACATAAAACCATTGCAGATAGGAGGGTCCCATTGTGACTGATTTTCATATAAAAATTGACCTACTGGTTGTGATATTTGTAGAAAGGGGCCCACTTTCTAAATATGATTTTCCAACAACTTTTGTGGTACATTACATTCTCCATCCTTGAAACCATCATTATTTAGATGGGAATAATTTTGTACGTTGGTAATTTCCAGACATGATGCAACTCACCAATGAAGTTGCCTCAGTGAAAGCTTCAAATTTATCGCAGGTTTTATTTTTTTAAACCCTATTTCGTGATAACAAATCATGGACTATATCACATTAAACAAGACATTTTCATTTCAAAATTTGATAACCAAGTCAGTTTACTATCAGTATATCAAGACAAGGTAAATTTAGGCACAAAATTTGGACATATGTCTCCTTTTCAAAATCATTTGCCAAACCTACTGTTCATGTGAGTTCATGATGCATTATAAATATCTCGATATTTCAAAATTTACAGATAAATTTTCACAAAATACCCAAACATTATCCGCAAATATTTTTTAATTTTAAGAATAGGGTAGCTGGGTATAAATACACTAGCAGAAATATTTTTGACCTAATAAATTATGTGTAGTGTATAGAGGTGGATGGTTGACCCATAGATGTTTGTTGATAGGGCAATTCTAAGTGAGAATTGCATGAACATATTGGAAGAGATACAGAGGTGACATTCCATTGTTTTAAAAAGAGGTGTTAAAAAAATTGTGTAAGATATTGTGACAGTTTAAATTGATAATTGAGCTCTTGTCTTGTGACAATGATATGAAGTATTCCTTTAAAGATTAATATGGAAGATAACCATGTCACATGATGTAAAATTCCATTTTACACATGCAGAGTAATAAATGCTGATAATGGAAGGAAAGGAGCAGATTGACATGTTTATTGAGAAAATTGTCTTAAATCATGATTGTAAATGAATTTATTGTGTGCAGACTTCCTGCATAGCATGACACAATAGATTTTAGCAAGTCATTCACAGTTTCTCTGTAGAATTGTTCAAGTATAGGGGCCCCTATTCTATAAATTAGACTTTGAAATGTGATACATAGACAGAAAAGTTCAGGTTTGAACAGGGGGTCAATCATGTGGTCAATGGGTAAATATAGGTACATAATGAATGTAAATAATGAATACTCGATACTCAAAGTTTTAACTAGTATAGGCTAAAAAACCACTCTAAACCGTGGATTTTTTAGCAACGTGTCACTTGAGATTGTCCTATGATGTCTGACGTGTATAAAGTGGCTGAAATAATTTCTACTGAAATTAAACATTGTGTCATAGTGCTTACACAGTGAATCTGTTACTATATCACCATCCACAATCTCTTTGGTCAGCATTTGCAAACATTCATAGTAAAACAAAGTAAATTCATGTCACTGAATTATAGAAATGGTCATCTGCCAATTGTAAATGTTTGGTGTACAGAATCAGCTGTAGAGTGCATTTCCAACTGTCCAAAAATAAGTAACTACTGGGATAGGGGTCTTGAGTACAGTTGCATACAGTTCAGAGATGATTTGAAACACAATTCTAAGGATGAAATCAAAATTTCATGAAGTTTTTAAACACCTTCCTGAAAAGAATTAGGCATCTAAAATACTCTTTTTATGAAAGATGTTGGTTGCCAGTATGTGAAATACAATCCCATACGTAAATTGCAAATACTTTTGTCCTTTTGAAAGAGTAGAAATTTCCTTTACATAAGCAAGTCAGTGAGCCATCACATGGGTGTAATTTGACCCAAGGAGTGGTCAGTCTGTATTGTTGTAGCAATGAACCTATCAGCTTTCACTTCCCTAGGATATGTAGTTAGAAATGTGTTGAGTTTGACTTCCTGTGGGAGAACTAGACTGGCCAAGTTGTCATCATAATAACATATTACCAGCATAAATTATTATTTTTGCATACTATGATGTTGAACAAAGGGGTTAATCATTACCTGTAAGTTGGCATTACAGGTCAGTTGAATAAATTTTCTAGTCCAGTAGAGTTGCATTAAATGGTATGAATTTATTGGGTCTGAGATTTGAATTCCAGATTGGCATGAAGATAGATCAATAGATCAAGAATGTTTCATACTGTGTTTGACCATACATCCTTTACATTTATAAAATGGTTTACCATATCACTGCAGTACGGTTCCTTCAAGGGATGGGATATTTAATTATTAATCATTAATTATTGAGATTAACTTCTTATTTTGAATATAAATAGGGCATGAAGTACATTGATAAGACATTTCTAATAAAGCTACCCAGCTCTACCCACACAACTAATCAATTATGAACTAGGCAAACATTCTGTTGAAAGATAAAGCATTTAAAATGTTCAAAATGGTCGATTAGGGAAGTATGTGAACCACAGGAAATGTCAACTAATGTGTTGAATTTTATGTTGAGTGTAGCGAGTTTCGTTAATTTTCAAGAAGTAGATAATGAGAATTTGTGTAATTCAATTACTTAGAGGCTTGTGAAAGGCTTAAAAAAAATTTGCCAGAACAGAATTTATTTTTAGTTGGTACACTTCTCTCTTTATCTCAGTTCAATAGGTAAACATTGATGTGGCAGTAAAATCATAAATGGAACCATTACTGTGTGCCCATTTCTGTAACCTCTCTCAAACCATAACTTCACCCTTTCATGTCATGTTTTGCAATCTTTGCATCTAAACTCCCGTGAGAGCAATTGTAGCCGCTAATGTATATTGTAACTGGGATTGCGTTGAATGCCAAGCTCTTTTTCTACTACTTACATTTTACCAAAGGGAAAAATGTCATGTTTGACAAAAAAAATATGTATCCAGACGAGGTCTGTGAGTATAAGATGGGAATCAACCAAGGAATTCCATATCAATTCAAAGTATTAGGAAATGAGGCCAGTAGGAAAGCTTAATCATTACACCAGCCAGTTTATCATAGGTGTGCTATAAATAGCAGCTTACATCACCGTCATGTGATGTGCCCTTTGTGACGTCACACATGCATGTAGGCTATTAAAAGTGAAAGTAGTTCCCTTCCCATATGTTGACATTAAATTAAAGGGTAGACCTGGCTGCGTGCGAAATTGAAAACAAAAAAGCGAGTGCTAAAGACACCATTTTGTGTGTCTTGTTTCCTGGTAATGCCAAAAGGTTGTAAGCATTTATGTAAATGTGGAAAAATCAATATCTGAAATGGCTGCTTGGGGCCATTCATTCACTGCATAGTATCGTAGTAACTATTGAATTTTTGGTTGGCTGTTGCAACAATAATATGACTCCGAATAGATTAACAAAATTGAACAAAGCTTGTGAATTAAAGCGATGAAAAAATGTGAATATCCTAGGAAAATAATAAGAAAATGTTCATATAAGCAAATTGTTGTTGCAGTGATGTATAATCAGGTAATGTTATAATGAATACAGTGAAAGAAAATATGCTAATTACATGTACATGGCAGCTTTGTTATTACCAAAACTAATATAATAGAATAGTACATTGTACAAATTTGATATAATTGATTCTGAGGGTAGAAATAAATGGAGTCTAAGAACACCATTAGTCTGTCATACCCAGTAAGTTCATGGCCGAATTTTGACTAATTACATCCTGTTTTTGTGAAGGTTGGAATGATTTTCAGATGTGGAAATTTTTGGATCAACTGGGCCCTCTGCCAATTCTCTGTTATCATGCAACCAAGGATATTTACATGTAACCTATGGTCTGGTCAACCCAATGACCTGGGTTAAATCAAACACTACAAGGCTGTGAAGGAATTTTACATGGGAACAGATGTTGTACGTTCATGATGACACAACAATTGCATTCATTGTTGTTTTGTGACCCCTTGTCTTTTGTTCATGCTTGGCCCTTCTCCTTATCATGCAAATGAGCCCCTCCCACTCCTTGCAGTCCAGGCTATGAAAGGATTTACACTACTGCTAGACAATGTTGATTTTTTTTAGGAGGGACTAAATGTACTGTTGTAGAAACAGTGCAGAAAAATAATCCACAGGCGTCTCAGTTGTTCCTTGTCATTTTTCCAAGGCTGACCTTTTTATTCAAGTTGGGTAACCCCATGTCTCAGACTAATGGGTTGGGAAATAATGAATGCAACTTAGTTACTAGACTTGCAGCACACAAAAAAATGAATTTCATCCAGGGTTTCAATTACAACTAGATATATATATTCCCCGGCTTTTTATAAGGGTTATCTTTTAAAGTTTTAGATAAATGTGCACAGCACAGTTTGAGTCCAGAGTAGCATTTTATCAAATATTATCAATGTACAAAATGCTGAATGTCTATTGGCATCGTGTCGTGACTATAGGTAGGTCATTTATTCATGTCAGCATTCAAACCATAAAAGAAGTCAAACAGTGGAGATATTTATAATTCAGAGTGAATCGTGACAGTAGTCCTGATAGGTCATGTGACAAAAATTGAAGTATGGTAGAAATGTTTCGGGGTTTTTTTTGAGGTGGTAAATCTCAGCATATGAAGTAAAATTGTATTTTACAATTCCTACTCTTCCTCTCTTTTGACCAAGATATTTAAAAAAATACTCTATACTGTTTGGATAATTCCTACTCTTCCTCTCTTTTGACCAAGATATTTAAAAAAATACTCTATACTGTTTGGATAATTCCTACTCTTCCTCTCTTTTGACCAAGATATTTAAAAAAAATACTCTATACTGTTTGGATAGAGAATAAATATTTATTTGGCATCAACGTTTAATTGAACATGAAGATGTGTTTTCTGGTACCCAATAGCCTAAAAGATCCAGTTTTGGTTACATAAGTGGACCAACTACTCTACTGAACCTTTCAGACTAGGTACCCAAATAGACATGATTTTTTTAACGGATACAAAATAAATCGAGTGAAAACAAATGTAAAAGGTTTAAAGTTATGTAGTCAGCAACAAAGATGTAGAATTGATTTTAGATGCAATGTTTAGGGTGCCTGGACTACTGCTAATTTTGTCGTCTAGATACAATGTTTAGTAGTCTGTGTGCTCCAGACTACTGTGAATTTCGTTATCTAGATACAATGTTTAGAGGTCCATGCATGCTAATTTTGAGCCTTCTACTATTTATGTGTAAAAATGAGAAGTCAAAGTGACCTTGTTGGGTCATTCACCTATAGAGAATCGCCAGGCCTTATAACCTTGTTATCTTATTAACATAATATATGCAAGGAAACAAAAACCTTTGATGACATCATCTAATTTTGAATCTAATCCTCTAATTTTGGCTGTAATGTGAAAATATAAAACATTTATTAAATGTACCAAAACCTTTTTTTTTTTAATTTCTAAAATAGCCAAATATAAATGAGTGAATTTATAATTTTAAATACACTGAAAGGTGTGGACACAATGTGTAGTGTCCTTTATATCTTTAGGGATAGACTTCCAGATATATTGCAATATCAAAATGATATATTTGTGTGTGAAGGTTAACTTTGATAATATGAATTTGCGTCACAACCAGATCCCAAATAAGTAACTTTATCACTATAACTCTTGTTAGTAAAAAAAACCAGTGAGAATAATAATTATCTTTAGCCTGTGTTGTGTATAATTATAATAATAATAATAATAATAATAATAATAATAATAATAATAATAACAAGTTTATTTCCAAATATTGTGGCCGAATGGTCAAATAATAAAGGTTAAAACTTAAAACATATAAAGAAAGGACAAAGACACTTAAAATATTTCAATGACGACACACTAGAGACGATAACTGTTTTGCAACAAATTGATACTGTAAACAACTGGACTGAGTTCTTTCTATTTAGTTCTTGCTTCAAAGGATAAGAAACTTAAATTATGTATAATTTTTCCATCAGTGGTATCCTATCAAGAAATTCACATTAGGCCTAATAAAACAAATTGTGGTTCCAATTACGCTCAATTTTAGAATAGGTGGGGTAGGGAGATTTTTTTCGTTTATTTATAATATGGAATTTTTTTTCCTGTGTGAGTGTCCAGTTCAGGTTTTCCAAATGGTCTCTGTGTTGTTTATGTCTTCTTAGGGCATGTGTTACATGTTGTTATGTGTACCTGTCTATCATGTGCCAAATAGGGATTTGGCGTATTGAGAATACATTCTACCCTACACTGTACAACCAACTAACCATAACACTAAATTAAACAGGTGTTATGTGTACCTGTCTATCATGTACCAAATAGGGAATTGGCGTATTCATATTTCATTATACCCGCACTATGTACACTGTAAAACCAACTAACCATAACTGTAACCATCTTTGTAATATTCATATTTCGTCAGTTTTATGTGGCATACCTTCAATAAAAGTTTATGTACAAATTTTGCTAACAACTATTCTTAGCTTGCCATTTCACAATATGAATTATGCAATGCTATATACTTTCTTACTGAAGAAAAATATTCACAGATTTCTGACGTTTTGTATTTGAATGCGTAAATAAGCTGGGAAAACTTTCAAATTTTCTTTATATTTTTGCAGTGCTTATGGAGCTGTTTGTATTAGGAAGGGTAAATAAGTAGGGTTTGTATTGGATGGGCAAATTAATTAGGTTTATACATACATTTTAAATATATAGGTGAACAACCTCTGACAAAGCTTGAAATATAAGTGCATCAAAGTAAATGCCTTGAAAGTGATATTTATTTATTTTTTAAATGGTAACATTAGTAAACTGATCTGTATTGACAAATACATGGGGAAGGAATTTGAACCTGCTACTTGACCTTTGACCTATCCAAGCTAGTGCTGGATCAGCAATAGCTTAAGGTCAACCCTTAATTTATGCATTTAATATCATGTTGTGTACTTTTGCACCAAGTACTTTGTATATCTGTAATCTATGTTGTCTTGTTCAACATTATGCTTGAATAAATTGTACAATGCTTAACCTGGGTGAAAGGCAACACGTCAACTTATTTATGCTTCATTTCATATTTATTGTAATGTATACATTCTTTGATTATGAAATTTTAGTTGCCTTGGAATTGCAAGCCTACCCTCAAAAAATTGTAAAATGTAATTGTCAGAAGACATCTGGACATGCATGAATGGATCCTTTCATATGAGCTAATAATATAACAAAGCAAAATTCCAGTTGAGCAGAAATTGTCGATGCGCTACGTTGATATGAATATTGTAATGAACCTCATGTGAGGGAAGGCAGTAAAACAGTTACATGAGAATCAGAATATAAACTCTGTAAATCCTTGATTTCTAGGATGTCTATGATTGTACTGTCTGTCTATGATTGTGTGTGTGTGTGTGTGTGTGTGTGTGTGTGTGTGTGTGTGTGTGTGTGTGTGTGATGAATGAGGTGTTGTACATGTAATGGACAAAGGTTTTGTAATAGTAATAGTCTAGAGGCTACTGTATCCGTGGCTTGAATTTAAAGATATCTTTCGCCATTTAGTAATGAAAATTTCTACTAGCAGTCAAAAAAAAATGTCATGGATGCAAATCCCAAATTTCCACTCATTCTTGCATCTTTCACCATGTCGTCAGATTTAAAGCCATGGATAGCCTCTAGACTACACATGCAATAGACAACGTGTTATACGTGCAATAGATGATGCCGTACCTGCAATAGACAAGATGTCATACATCACTACTTGCAATAGACAAGATGTTATACATGCAATAGACCGTAAAAGTTACTGGCATTTACTGGGTGACAAACAGTTGTTGGGAGTGATAGGTATGGATGTATAGTCTTGATAGATAGGGATGTACTTGTACTGTAAGTAGTAAATAAGACAGCTTTCAGTATGGACCTTGGGAGTGATACTGTGCATACAAAACATACCATACATACAGGCTTCTTACCATCTTGTTTGTTTTGTACATAATTACGATGTCAAGAAATACAAAGTGTTGCACAGAGGATTTGCATGCTCCAAAGGTTGAACAAATTTTATTTGTACTGTCATCCTTGAATTTTAATTTGCACTTGAATAGGTCTTTTGCAAACAAAAAGTATTGATTATGTGCTGTTGATAGAAGTGATACATAGGTAGAAATAAGATAAGAGAGTATTCAAGGCAAGATAGCATGTTTTGTTGACGAGGTGTGTGAATGTCTATTCATCTGAAAGTGTAGAGCAGTAAATATTTATGACTATGCTGCTGTGGCCTGTCTTTTACATGGACTTGACCTGACTTGAAGAGAGATGTATATACACAGGCACATTTTGAACGTTTTATGATGTTCATATAAAGAGACTGATAGACAAAGTGACAAAGTAAACAATGAAAATATGAAAGGATCGAGCCATAAAAATGAGTGTTTTCTTTCAACTTGTTCACAATTTACTAAAGTGAAAGGGATATCGGCTCAAAGATGATCACATCGGTTGAATATTATCATTGACTCAAAAATACTTCCAAGGAATTTCCAGATGCTACGTGTAGAGAAATGATAGCTTGGCATGACTACTTGGATGTAACATATATTATTTTATAACATGTGGTCAGTTAGTTTACAAAGTTGATGAAATATGCAAGAAATAGCCACAAGGATGTATTTCTGTGAATAATCAAGTACACAATCATTTATTGACCTGATAGCACATTATTTTGTTTTTGATCGATTTGGGGGCAAATGTAGAATGTAAGATGCATTGTTGTTCAGCCCAAAAAATAACAATACATTGTATGTGTATCTCTCAGAGTAGGGTCAATGTTAAAATATTTGAATTTCTTACTCAGAATGTATTTCTGATACAAGGACTCTGAAAAAATTTGTGATATGTTGAAAAATATTATGGCTGCCAATAGGTATGAATATCTGAAGATTTTTGTGTGAGAGTTAGTCACTTCGCCTTGGATTATGACCTAACCAGAGGTCTTTATAAAGACACATGGTCTTTCTACCAACAAAAGTGTGCTGGGTTTGGATTTAGCAATCGTCTTGTGTCCATCGACTGCTGCATTTTTGTGTGGAGCCACCAAATTTGATTTTAAGTGGGTCATTATAGACTGGTTATTTGCAAAGCATGACATAATGAAGTTTTGTGTTTTCAGAAAAAATTAATATGAATATTTAATTTGAATATTGCAGACCTCATTATAGTAAACTTGACAAATGGAAACAGTTCAGACTAATATTTGCATATTAATTTATCATGTATTAGTTGGAAACACTACTTGCTAATGTAAAATTCTAATTCAAAAAATGTTCTTGAAAGTAGAAAGTTTCATTAGCAAGTATGAACCCAGAGTCCACGAATATTCATTCTCGCACTGCAATATTTGATTTTAATACCGGTGTACTACTGGACAACGTGGGTGTTTGTTGTTGCCTAAACAAAAGACACAAATTAAAATTACAGACTTGCCAGCATGTTTCAATTTCTGTATTATATAAGTTATTCAAATTTTACCATTTCAATTTATTTTTGGATGTATGAAAATAGATTTTGACATGATGTAGACATCTGACAAATACTGCATCCCACGAGTGTTTTGTCAGCTGCTAACTTTTCATCAATATTTATACATATGATTCAACCATGCACAGTATAAAGTAATTTGTAGTCAGACATAGTTGGTTTGACAGATGAATCAACTTGATAGAATAACTGTATAACAGACATTTTGTCCTCTTCCTTTGCAGTCACAAGCGAGCACTTTGGAAGTGGGCTGTGGATAGAGCAGCTGTAGCAAGCAGATGGACATGGCTCCAAGCCCAAGTCTCGGATTTGGAGTACCGAATCAGACAACAGACTGATATCTACAGACAAATAAGAGCAACTAAGGGTGTGGTCTCCCTTGGGGAGCAGTCTCCTCCGGAGGATCTCATGAAACTTAGGACTAGTCGGCTTGGTAGGAAGTTGTCGCCTATTGAAGCAAAAATTGCAAAGCTGGAAAGTAGAAATGACATGTCACCGTCCAATCTTTCGACTCTTATTAGCAACATGGATAGACAAACAGCCAAGTTAAATCAGTCACTACAGAATTTCTGTTCACCGCCACCAAAGGGTTTGACAAGATCACCGATGCCCACACTGACAAACACTCCACTCATAGGGAAACTGCCTGCACAAAAACCAATGAATGGATACGTGGATAATACGCATGGTAACACACTGACGAACGACGCCCTGTCAGGGGAGTCGGGAGAACTGGCAAACAAGAGGATAAAATTAGAACCTAGTAAAGTGACTCCGGCATCACCGCCTGATAGTAGCTGTACAGCTGCAAGGACGAGACCAATACGTGTATTCAGGAAACGCAAACTTTTACACACGGCTGGTATCCAGCATATGAGTAAGAAAGCACAAAAGTTGTCAACAGTACGATGTGGTTGCTGTTCACCTATCATGCCATGTGTGATGTGTGGTGGCAGATACAACACTTTACAGTCAGTAGATCCAGACGTTATGCCTCTCAGTGAAAGAGTAGCTATATTGGACTTCTCCTACCATCCTGTACTCTCATTCCCTCAAGGTAAATACACTGTTGTGTGTACAACTTGCAGATATAACTTGGCTATATATTGGGGAGGGGCATCGATTTTGATCATAGCTGGAGTAAAAATCGGAGGGATAAGACTAATGTGTGTCTTACAGTGCTTTGTTTTAGGTTAGGGGCAATATATGTGAATTACTGGAAAAGTAGCAGTCTTTTTCAGTCAAATATTTTATTGCAAGATTTATTGTTGCCTGCTGACAGCCGAAAAGAGAGTGGACTAGTTGTAGAAAGGTGTAGCCAGACCACTTGTACAGGAGTCTAATGCAATTCCTCCATTCTCTCAACAGAAGTGCCACTCTCGCTACACTTTGAAGGACTTCTGAAAAGTGGAGAATGGCAGAACAGGCAAACATCAAAATCACCGTTAAAAAAGTAAGTTGAGAGACACACCAACACATGAGTGCGTGGCATGTTTGGGTGCTGTTGCACACTGTCACTGATTCTGTAACAATAGAAATGTTGTGAATTGTACGAGAAAAAGAATTTCAAAGTAATGGGAGTCATTTGCTTGACAATTTGAACATGAGTGAGAATAGCTTAGTGTCGGAATGGTCATTCCATTGCCTCAAGTGTTCATTTGTCATAGGGGACAAAACAGTGAGGTTGTTGTTACACTGACTAAATTCTCAACTAGCTAACAGCCTTTAAATTCAAAAGAAAGGAAAGTAACACAAGTATCCATATGTTAGAAAACCGTGGTAACAGGAGAGTAAATAGTCAGTGTCTTATACATATGTTTGAAATGTTAGTGGTCTTGCTAATGTTTTTGGAACCTAGGTAACAGACAGGGGTAAATGTGATAAATCTTTTCATAGATTTCAATACCATGTGTCGTAAATTTTGTGTAGTTATAGTTGTAATTGAGTAAAATACCTGGGGGAGCTTGCATAGAGTTTAACTAGTTACTGACCGTGACAAAATCTCAGAATGAAGATGTGAAGATGGCAGAATGGGTAGAGGGTAAATGTTGATGGGTTTTCACTAAATTATTATTTTCAAAAAATCTATGGCCTGAGAGAATTTATGTGGATGTCTAAAACAGTGGTATATTGCAACATTTCTGTTAATGTTTGGGAATCGTGATATTTGGAGGATTTGGTAAAACTTGCGTAGGTTTAGTGATGCTAATATTAAATGTTACTCAGCGGAACTCTGGGAAAATACATTAGGGGCACTAAGGAGAGTTTACCTACTTACCACCACGCTTGCCTAAAAAAGAAAAGACTTCTCTTTTCTTTCTTTTTTGAAAAGCCATAAAAGTGCCATTTTCATGTGTAAATTGTCACTACTATATGAAATACGTGTTTCAATTTTAGGGTGGAAAGATTAATTAAGAAAGTACATGACAAGTGTCTTTGTTACGGTTATAGTGAGTAGGAAAATCTACACAAATTCCACCGAAATTCTGGTATAGCAACCTAAATTGTATCCACCCCTTTGTTACTAGGGTCTCATCTGGTAATGTCAAGATACGGAAACACTAAGTAGTGCATTGAGCTGGCTCTGCGCATGACGTGAATAAAATCACATAGTGAAATGTTCTAAATACATATAAAATGAATTATCTCATATGTAACTTGGACAGTACGGCAGGAGGGTCTAAATAGGTCATTGAACATATGATCTTTTTGTTGCTGTTCAGAGTGGCAAAAGGTTGTCCCAAGAGAATCATAGAATCTAAATTCCATATATCACTGTCAAGTTAATCTCATTATAAGCAAAAAGAAGACAATGGAAACCAGTAGGTAGATGTAGGTGTGTTTCTTATGTGACTGATAAATAAATTCATAAATTTTTATGAAATGCGTGGTTTGTTCTACCTCGGACAAACCATGTAGTTTTGGTATCAATTCTCTGCAGATAGTGTAAATAGTTTGTTAGTCTCCCTGTATCGTGTCTGTCATCAATAGAATGATGTTAACCTATGGCAGTGTATATAAATGTGTGTGATAGGTCAAAGGTCAGTCAGTCTTTGTAGACTTGGTCTGACCTCTGAAAAGAGCTAACAAAGAGATGTGCTGTTTAGCAGCTAGACAGCCAGTCACCGTCTAGGGAGGAACACAAAGTGACCAATTGTCAAGTGGTACAATGTATTCTACACAAATTAAACTTGGAAGTACACATATTTCGCCAATCAAAGTACACATCATTTGCCCGTCAGTGTATGTACTGTATGTAGGTACTATATTTGCCAAGCCCCACTGATGGGCAATTTCCTGTGAAAATCAAAATTGGGATTCCCCTATCACTTTATTATAGTATGTGGTGACTCACAAGAAGAGTCTTTCACCAACAACATACAATTTTGTCTCTGAGTGGGTATATTTGACCACAGGCCTAGATTGATTTTATTTGTACATAACCCACACTATCCCAGTTAATTCATAGTTCTGGTGCTACTTCAACTGGTCATTTCAGAATTCTTGTTAACATGATACATACATAAAGAAGGCATTGTTTATTCCTTGGACGTTTCTGGTTTTGATCAGCCCACAATATTCTAGTCTGTGGGGTTGGGTCTAAAGATTTGCATACTAGTTACTGTAACTTATCATAGATCATATCAGCCATTTACCTCATTCAGCAAACATGAAAAATTTGATTCGGTGTTCACATTTACTGGAACTACAGCAGTGACTGTGTGTATTTGCACAGATTGTGGGAAAGGGGAACCGATGAAAAATAGTGTAAAAATAAACCATTGGTCCAAAATAAGATGAAAAATGAATTCACTCCTAAGCTATAGTGTAGTTTTAAGTTCCAATTTCCATACAAATAGAAAGACATATGCATCGCTCATCATGTTATTTTGTCTGGGGAATGTTACACAAACACAAGAAATTTTGAATATTCCCCTCGTGAAAAGTTAGGATATGATGTAGATATCAAAAGCAATCCAAACATTGAAATGAATAATATATAACATTGTTTCTAAGTGCATGTATAAGTTCAAAAATTTTTTGTAAAATTATATCATAGTCGAACCCATTGTGCCCTCTTTGAAAATGATACAAAATATATTTCCTTGTGCGTCATAACATAGTAATGGATAGGGGAATTTCAAAGCCCAGATACTTCGTCTTGGTGTTACTATCTGAGGAAGCTGCTTGAGCTGGTAACACCAAGAGAAGTCTCTGGAGCGAGAAGTTGGTGTATCACAAGTACTTGCCGTGTGTCAGTGTTGTGTCAAATTAGCATAAAGGGCACTCTGCAACTTCAACTAGAAACATAAAAACAATTTGCTATAAAGACATTTGATTAAAAGTCATAGTCTAGCCCTAATCACAAAAATAAAGTTGCCAAGGAAATATTGTTGGGGAAAAAAAAACTACAAAGGTGATATTTCTATGTCATAAAGATATAGCCATTAAAATGAAATAACGGAGATGCAATTGTTGCCACACAGGAAAGTAAAAAGGAATTAAGTGCATTGTCTGAGCTGATAATGCAGGAAAGGAAACACTTACAGCAAGAATTTTAGAGTCCTCTGTGGTGCACTTATTCCTTCTTTCAGTGCTTACCCTAGTATCACCAGACAGGATATAGTATGTTTATGAGGTAAATCTCAGTAATGAGTTACAGATTGTTGACAATTTATAGTCGCTCCAAGGCTGTGTGTTCATGTCTCACTATCAATGATGTATGAAATAAAATTGTGTTTCACATCAAAATAATTGAGTTATGGGCAATTTTGGTAATAAATTGTACTATAAAACATATCCTGACAGCAGTGCTGATGTTGTGTGGCGGGGGAATTTGTTGTTAAGGACACTATAAGTAGTAGTATGAAGAAAAAACTTGATAAGAAATATAGTGTTGTGACTTCCTCTATTGTGTCTGAACCTTGTCCCATATCTTTTTCTCCCCTAAGGCCGTGATTTATCTAGTTTCTGTTGTGATGGCTTGAATTAATTTGAACTAGTTCAACAGAAAATCAGATCATAAATAGATGCTCAAATGTCACAAAAGTTTAAAGTATTTGTCTCTATATTACCAGCTGTGACCTTTCCCACAGTATCCTTATATTTGGTCCTGAATACTAACCTCGGAGTAAACACAACAAAAAAACGAACGGTTTCATCCATTAGTTACATAGAAGTAAATATTTGAGGGACTTTGTCTTCTGCAAAGACTTGTTATGTTATCTGATATCCCAATAAAACATAATTCCTTAGACATTAAAGATTTTTACAATATTTTTATGATTGATATCGTTCCCATTTGTGGCTGTGATACGATTTTGAAATCCATTATCATTAAAAGTATATTTTTCAGTAAGCTGAAATAAAAATTTCATAGTGGGTAATTATGACCACTGAAAGATATTTATATCAATAACTATCTACAGCTGTACATGACATAGTATTATTAGTATGAAACTACTCAGTCAGCATTAGTAAGGTAGAGACAGATAGTAGAAAATTAAGGCAGAGAGAGTCAATATTTTCATTTGCTGGTACATTTGTGCTATGGTTAACAAAAGCTGTGATTTACCGATTTATCAAATTTCATTTGAGACATTCGTGAAGGGCATTTGAGATTAGGGTAAAAATTAATAATGATTAGAATTCTGACGGATAACCTACGTGTAGTTGAAGAAAACCAGTACAGACTATTTGTCTCCTATGCAAGTGTGAACAGGGTTTTCTCGGTTTTGGGAACCCTTGCTAACAAGGGAAGGTCAAATAGAACTTGCATGCCTTTCCATATCATGTCTTGCAAAATGGTGGTGGTGTGTGTGTGTGTGTGTGGAGGGGGGGGGGGGGGGGGGGGGGGTAAAGTGCGCTTGTGTGATTCGAGAACCAGGTTTCATTTTACCTACTTTTCTTAACAAAAGACACTGATGACTCAATTGATGTATATGATACCATAACTGATGTCTTTATTTACAGAAAACCTCATCTTAGCCATAGTCAGCAGGTCAGGAGAGCGAGTCAGAAATTGGCGAAGAATGCAGCTGCAGCTCTGCTGTCAACGGCCAAGATGAGAAGTAATCGAGTGGATGCCAAAGTTCTGTCGAGATCACATTCCCATCCGTCATCGGCACCTAACACCCCAAAGAACTCTAGTGTAGACGCAAATAGACTTTGTCGAACCGATGTCAAGAAACGACGAGCTGCCCAACTAGCAATGAGTAAGTTACTCTACTCTACGAAGATTTTGAGAATGGGTTGCTTTGATTTGTGAGAAGATAATGTCTGAAACTTTCAATCAGTTCACATATATTGTTAGAAGATGGTGGGGAAAAGTGACATCTGTTCCCTGTATTAATGATTATGAAAACACTGAAGTAGTTATGTGTATACTGTTTGATCTGATCTGATCAGTTTGAATCTTCAGTTGTCTTCAAGTCAGCGTTGTGTCATGATTGTAATTGCTAATTATTGATCAACACATGACTGTAAACAACAGTAGTAAAATGTTGTAAACAAGGTCACAAGCCTGTACAGCTTCTGGTCAGTTTAAACTTTTCAAAGTCTGACTGATTTAGTTCCACTACCAATATGACATCATTTCTAATATTAGTCTATGCAGGTACAATCAATTTTAAATCATATACCTAACTAGTGTTGTGCAAAGTTGTCGAAGTCGCGGTAACAAAAATTGGAATTCTGTAAAACTAAACAGTTTCCCCAGAAAGTGAGGTACCATAAGTTTTGTTAGAATCTTGGTATATATCTACGTATTAACCTGAAATGCCCCATGTCAAATTAGGATTTAAACTTGGGTAAGAAAGACAGTTGTCTAGTAGAGCACGTTGATCCGTAAAGATGTTAAAACAGTTGTCTGGTAGAGCTATAGAAATAGTTGACCCAGAACAAAATAATAATCTTAATGTAATTCTCTTGGCTTCAATGATAAGATAACACTAATGTGAGAACCTGGGATTGAAACCCTGGCCTTTAAATATACAAAGAATAATCCTATCTCATCCTCATAATGCCATTGCATGAGAATGGCACATATGAAAGAACATTAAATTTGAACATTGGACTTTTAACAAACATACTGGTAGAGAACCTTTGGTGTAATATGTGTCTAACAGTTCCTCCGCATCATATAAGTACAGTGCTTGCTATGAGTTAAGATTTGTACTTCAGATGGTATGACACTGATACAGTTAGTAAACAGGCCATTATTTACTGTTGTACTATGCCTATTGTTTTTATACGTAGTGTTCAGAGAGTGTATACTTACACCCACCAACCACATTTTCAGCTTGTAAGATGGAAACATAAAATTATCACTAAAATACACTGTGCAGTTCCATGTACTTTTTGTGGTAATGTTGATGTAAAAGCCTACTGGAATGCACAATAAAGATTTCGGTCTAAATTACAGAGAATTGCATAAGCATGGCTCAGAATTAGCAGTAGCCCCAGGATACTAAATGTTGTATCAAGAGTACCAACTTTATACGGTGGCAAAATCTGACGATCAAGTATAGATGTTAAATTCATACCCTGATATACCAGACTTTTTTATTAGGTTACGTTAATATTCAGAAGGAATCCCACTGTCAATGTCTTGGATTTTATTTTACTGATGATTAAATCACGTAGAAAAGAAGTCTATAAAATGAACAGATTTTGTTTTTTCTGTGTAATTCATTTTCTTTTGTTTTTTCCCTTTAACGAACCCTTAGTTGCACTGAAGAAAAACCGGAATAGGACCCTATCACTGCCCTCAACGCTTCACCACAAGAAGTCGTCAATATCAGCTCCAACAACACCTAATTCGGGTGCATCATCGTCAACAGCAGCAACAAAGGAAAATATCCCTGCAGGACTTTCTGCCTCAATGCCTGGGAGTGTATTACAAGCATATATGCGGAAGCGACGAGGAGAGAGTGCATTTGACATCAACAACATTGTCATACCGTATTCCATGGCAGCGTCAACCAGAGTGGAGAAGCTTAATTACAAGGAAATTCCAACACCAGGGTGGAGAATTGTGGATCAATATGATCCTGTAAAAAATAAACTTTTGAACAATGTCAAAGTTGAGAAAGAAGACGACGACGACGAGGAATTACAAGAGGCAAGTAGAATTTCATATCTACTACTTCTTTTGATATATTAGCCTTGTGTAGAATTCGGGAAGCTAGCAGTTTGACACTGGATGCCCACCTACACAAGTCCTACCTCCCCTACCCACCTACACAAGACCTACCTACCCTAGAGGGAGACAGACGGGATTTATTTTGATAAACGTTTGCTTAGTGCTGCCTTTGAAGTAGACTGTAAGATACTAGTATACCATGTTGTTCAGCCCCTGTCGGTCTTTGCTGTAGGAAATGCTAGCTGATAGGCTGGCATGTCATGTTAATATCATACAGACCACCTTTGAAGTAACATTGCTCCATTCACTCACTCACTCATGCACACATGCATGCACACACACACACACACACACACACACACATACATACATACATACATACATACATACATACATACATACATACATACATACATTACATATTTTGCCTTGTATCCTTTGTTAAAGAATATTTTCATTCAAAACATCAGGATTGAATTTATTTATCAGGTGTGTTCTCATTATTTTGCACTCCTGCACATACACACACACACACACACACACACACACACACTCACACACTCATTGAGCCTATCTTCCTAAATCTTGGTGTGAAGTACCCATACAAGTAAACTGTTCACATTTCACACTTATGATAATTAGATGACAACATCTGTTACACATCTCATTCTATCAAGACAAGTTGATAGTTATATAACTTGGTGTTTGCCAAATAATAGAAGGCAACTTGTCTTCCATGACTAGATAAAATACAGTCTCTGTATCATTGTCAAAGTAATGTAGTATTGAGTGTATAAGATAGACTACAAATAATATAATTGTACATTTAGATGAGAAGTGAATTCATGAGGCATGTGGTAGAGACTGGCCATGTATGTCGACGATATAAACGTTATCTTAAAGGGTCTTAGCATATTCACTTAACTCCCTAGCTTGAATGCAAATTTGTATCTTTTGTTTAGTCATTCTACTGTTCTCCAGTCTTGGCAAGTATATTTAAGTTTGCTGTTTGCTATGTGACTGATTTCATCCTATGTG
The DNA here is from genome assembly GCF_964340395.1 of Glandiceps talaboti. Taxonomy (NCBI): domain Eukaryota; kingdom Metazoa; phylum Hemichordata; class Enteropneusta; family Spengelidae; genus Glandiceps; species Glandiceps talaboti. The sequence goes on along the minus strand of NC_135564.1, from coordinate 12,933,675 downwards.
CTGTAGAGAAAACAGTGATAGTGGCTTCACAGGGAGTTGAAGTACAAACAACGTTTTTATCACTTTAGGTGTGTACAGTGTGTAGTTATGTGCTCTATAAGGATGAATTATTATTGAAAATCAAATTTTGTTTTGATTTGAATAATTATCACCCATTTCTTTTCTTTACATAGAAGGAGGATTTATCCGATGAGCTCTTTGTAGAAAGACATGCAATATGTGAAGTAGCTGAACGGCGAAGGTACTTGGGCTTTGTTCAAAACAACAAGCGTGGACGTTCTCGTGCTAACAGCGGAAGTGGAACGCCAGAACCTTGGTCACCAGATGGAAGTCAGACAGAGAATTCAGTGGCCAGCCAACCACCAAACAGAGCCAGTGCAACACCATCACCACTAAACATGCCAACAGACAGTAAACAAAACTTAGAAATGTTACAGAGGCGGGGCTTATCAGACAAAGTCTCCTCTCTTGTAAAATTGGAGAAATCGTCTTCACTTGCAAAGTCTGAACGGTCGTCATCACTGGGAAAGTCTGAAAAATCATCCCCTCTTGAAAAGTCTCAGTCTACCAAAAGCCTAGAGGAGCTGGGCTTAGAGGAAATACTGATTGAAGTGAACCCTTGGGAAAACAGGGATTTCCCATTGTCAGAACAAGAAGTTGCCGCAATGGAAGGAAGTTCACCACCTCCATCACCAAAACAATCGACAGTCACTAAAAAGGAGCCGAATCCAACCATCGATACTCCAAAACTAATCACCAACACCACAGAGTTTGAAAAAATGAGTCGGACAGCAACTCCTGATGACTTTGAAAATGAGGTTTCAAGTGAGGAAGATAACGATGACCCTAATGACCCAGAGTGGACAGTTATAGCACCAGACAAGGGCAATGGACCTAAACCAACTATTGTGTTAAAATTAGCCAAAAGGTGAACAGGGGGAAAAGAACTATTCCAGACATAACACTAGCTTAGGAAGATGTGCACTGTAATGTATATACAATGGAAAATTTTCAAGATGTACAGGAAATTTTTATTCAGAAAAGTTGTGCTTTTTTGGCGTTGTACAGGAGAAAATGTATACTTTTCTTGTGGTAACTGTATCACTGTTTCAAGTGAAAACAAGTTTGTAGTCTTGTGTAAGATTACTTGCCTAGTGGAGGTGTTGTTCAGAAGAGAAAAAAAAAATTATTACATGTTTGAGAACTTACACTAATGTTTCAAAAAGGCGTACTACTGTATGTTACTTTCCGACTCAACCTGCATGTTCGCATGGGAGTTCCAAAACTACAATGTCACTTTCAGGGTTTTGTTGTGGTTGTTTGTAAAGAGTAGAAGGGATAACAACATTGAGCAGCATATTTGAACCATGCCAAGTGAAAGGTTTTTTGTAGTTTCATAATGAGAATGCAAAAGAAGTAAATGGAAGGATAATATAGAAAGATAGAACGAGTTTAAATCTTGTGTATCTTATTTCCAACTTGAACATGTTGTACGTAGTTTAAAAAGAAAGTGTTATCACCCACTAATTTTGTTCTCTGTACAGAGCTGTTATTTGTTATTTTTGAGCTTTCCTTCCCTCTCTCTTTCTCCTTGGTTTTTCTCTTTCTGTTAAGTGACCAAACTTGTCTTTTCGTGGGGAAAAAATATATATATTGTTGTATATTCTATAGTACACCACATCTGCTTGACATGGTTACTGAAAATTTTGGCTCATTTTGGTTGAAAAAGTTTCTCTGAAATGGAAAAAGTGACAAAAAAAAGATCTTATTACCCAAGTTCTTGGTAGTATATGAAGATAGTAAACAAGAATAAAAAGTGTGTTCTGGAACAAATTGGACATTTTGCTCATGTACAAAGCTTGTGGTATACAAGACTTGTATTTTTTGCCTTTTAGTAGAGTGCTTTCCATAATGTATGTTGTTTATTCAATAGCTAAGTTTTGTAGCCTTGTATGGATAAAAAAAAAATGGTGGAATTTGTGTATTTAAACACAAATTGACCAAATCATTGAAGATTTCTTGTGAAATGCATATGACCTGATACATACATAGCACTTAGTGCCGAATTAAAGATAGTTCTGCCATCTCAGTGTTTATCTAATTTCCTATTACATTGTTGTTTGTTTCTGTGCTTTATATAATACACACAATACACATATTGGTATGTGCACATTGTATGTCTGTGAGAAGTGAATCTTTGTATGATGTATTGAAGTGAGTGTGGATACGAGTGCATTGTGTCATGTGTAGGTGGGATCTGTATATCAGTATAGTGTGTAATCTTGGATAAGACCTTAGATCTGTACTCGGAAGAACAAGATTGCTGAACCAAAGGCCAAGGATGATAGATAGTACCTCTGGTGGTGTGCAGTATAAATATCCTTGATGGGAGCCCTTTGGTTGCCTAATATAAAAGACAGCCAAGACTGTACAACATAGTGATTCTTGGATACAAGTATATTGTAGTGTGTAGAGTAAATGTGTAGTGTTCTCCCTGTATATAGTAACCAGTGCGCCAAAGCGTCCTCTAATTTCTGCACAACCTTCTACATGAAATAGAAATCTCATGAAACCATTTCAGAACACAGTATGCATAAACAACTAACAAACCCCTTGTTGCTCCCCTATTGGTCTTTGAACTAGCATCTGCTAAGGATCTTCAGCCCTCTTAATGAAAACTTTCTAGGGTGAACACTGACCCTGGTTGTGTTCATTTTGTATGTGATATGTAAAAAAAAAAGGTATGGGTAATATGCATGTAGGGTTATGAATTTGAATACAAGTAGTATACAATCGTATGACAGTGGATCTAGAAAACATGGTGGGATCTAAATAGAGATATATTCAAGACAATATCTCCTCCCCATCCACCTTTTATTATCAAAATGTCAGTGGTTTTGGCAGTAATCCAATAACAGGACAAATCGGTCAGAGAATTAAAAGAAAAAGGTGCCGGGTAAAAATAGTGGTGGGTAAACCTGCGTGTGGAGGGGGATGGACGTACCAGGGAAGACCCGAGAACGTGTTGATTACAGATGAGAGTACAAGATATAGTATATTACATGTAACCCCTCCTTCTTCCAAGTTATTATGCAGGTACAAACTTAAAATGTAATTATCAATAAGAAGTTTTGCAGGGAATACCTGTGTCACCATTTGTTATAACTATTGTTTTGCATAGAAGTTTCAATGATCCCAACTTGTTTCAAATGTTATCTTTCAACAGCGCCACCAAGTGTTTAGCCGATGCACTAGGGATAATAAATTGTTAATAACAGAGCTGGCGCTCTCCTTATCAAATACCCATCGCGGCTATGATACCACCTGTATATCACTTGTTAGACTGGCACCAGTTCCTTGGGAGATTTTGTCTCATATTCTTCAAATGTTTTGAATTGGTCCTTCATTTAAAATTATAGACTATATGAAGGAAAATGTGGTCAACCTTTTTTTTAATTTTCCCTAGTTACTATTACTCTCCCAAGAGCTATACACGATCTCACCACTCTAAATTTCTCAATCACTCACTCAGATGACTTTCATGCGAATGAAAAAAGTATTCATTTTTGTTTCAAATGTTTAATCAAATAGCCCACGTGGACTGGGTAAGTCTAATCACTTGTGTAATAAGATTAACCATATTGTGGCATCAATTAATTTGTCTTTCTCATCCACAATGCAATGTAACATGACATAATGTCATACGCAAGTTGAGAACAAAGTATTACATGTAATGTCCGAAAATACCAAAATCTGGAAATAAAACCATTCTTTGATTATCATATGTCCCGATATGTTGATAACTTTACACCAATTTATGTTATGACATAACACTTTTATTGAGATATTAGTAAGAATGTGGAATTAGAAAACTTTAAAAATATATCAAGACACATGACTGTATGTACTTGGAAACATCTTTGAAGATTTATTCTCTATTTCCAACTTTTCATTTAGAATTTCATGCAAGTCGTAACTATTAATTTTATTTCCATTACTAGACACCCAGTGATGTCAACTCTTGTCAGTGCCATTAAGATATATTCTGTACAGACTAAGGAGTGTAACGTAGGAAACGTCATATATTACTGATCCTGTACGTCTGCAGTCAAAATTCTTATGCGTTGCCATGGAAATGCTATACACACGCAACGTGACGCGCGCAAACTAAACAGTCTTTTCCCATTATAGTCAATCTAATTTTTTTCAGATGCTACCCCTCTTGTAAAACCTCGAGTCTTGATAAATTTTTCGACACTCTACGATATTCGTCCACACTGACACGTAACAATACCAATAATTATCAAGTTATGTGTACTCTCGGTGTCAAAACGGTGTTGTACATTTGTTGAAGTAAAAGGCGACTTTAAAGACGATATCATACGCAACAAATTTAAGTTTTGACATATAATGCATTTATTTTATTGAGGATAGAGGTGGGGTGGGGGTTACTAACGTTGCAGTAGTTAATTCTTTTGGGACTATCGGAAGAAGAAAAAATATATGTATGTATGTATGTATGTATGTATGTCTGTCTGTCTGTCTGTCTGTATGTATGTATGTATGTATGTATGTATGTATGTATGTATGTATGTATGTATGTCTGTCTGTCTGTCTGTCTGTCTGTCTGTCTGTCTGTCTGTCTGTCTGTCTGTCTGTCTGTCTGTCTGTCTGTCTGACAGATCGCTAACTGGATGGATAATTCAGAACAATTAACAACGTTGTGGTGATGACTGAGATAATGACAGAAAATACTGCAGAGAAGTAGAAAGTCGAAAAGGTTGATTCTCTATAGACTGTAATAAAGATAATACATGTAAGGGGAGAACATTTGATTTCTGGGGGGGGGAGGTTGAAAAAAAAATTGTCTGAAGGTGAAGGAGAAAAAATATACCTTGATCCCGTAATGGCTTGAGAATAAAAAAAAATTGTTCCAGCAGACAGAAGTAAAAAAAATTGTTGCGATGTGCTACAAAATTGGTAACCCAGAAAAAAAAACCTGACATTGCTTCTCCATATGGAAAAAATAATTTGATGCAGGACTGACAATAGAAAAAATTGCTATCTGACGCTGATGGGGAAAAAATTGCTGCCATATCCACTTCCTCCCCCGCCCCCCAGAAAGCAAACGGTTCTCCCCTTAGTGTTTGTATACAACTATTTTGTTTACAAACGATTACACACATCTATGAACAATATGTGCACCTCTTATTTTTCAACAATTTGAAGTTCAATATAAATTTAATATGTGTGACCTTACGTTTAATATACTCTTATATATCACTCGCATAGCCCACTCTCAGGACGTGCCTTCCATACATGCAAGTGAATTTGCTGATTTAATCTGCGTTCAAAATAATAGTTTTGCCAGTGATCCACAAGACGATTACAGTCCGGTGAAATAATTGATTGATCGTAATATCAAAAATCAAAATTTCTCACACGACGTATAGAGTTGATTGAGCGTGCCTGCCTTAAAAAATAATTATGTAATCAATTTTGTTGGAACGATGCTGTAGACAATTATTGTGTTGAGAAAAATGGGATAGTTTACTGTGGAATTAATCATCGAATCAGAATGTCCATGTGAGAACACATGGGACACGTAATATTGCTTAGATTGCTATTTTCTTAGGAAAATATCGTACGAATCCTGCTGCTACAAATGTATAAATTTCTATACTAGTAGAAATACTCTTTTCTCCTTACAGGTAGGAATATATAGTCAAAAGGTTGTTATATTTAGTCTGCAGACCTTGAAAACGACAATCTATGAAATATTACACGCCCCTATGTGTGAGAACATGTGTAATGATCTCTTGTCCATGTGTGCATTATAATAAACAGATACATTGTCGATAACATAAATTTCATTATGTTACATAAGTGGAATTTATTCGTACATTTAGGGAGCATTCGTTTTTTACGGGGAGGGGGGGGTCGGTGGAATTTGAGGTATGAATTAAATGTAAAAAGCAACCCCCCACCCTAAAAATTACTTTTCTAAAATTTGACCCCCCCTAAATCCATCAATTGTAAAATGTGACCCCCCCCCTATAAAAAATTTTCACTTGATTTATACTAGATTTATGAAACACTTGACTTATATGAGTGTTTGTTCGACATATCACATAATGGACCATGAAACCTAGTCCATGTAGTTCCGTGACTTCCAAGTAGTACACTGTCTGCCTGGTCTCGTTGTGTGAAAGAGTTCATTTTCAATGTCACTGCTATCACTTTCAGAGTCACTTTCCGAGTCACTTTCCTCTGATTCACCCAATTCATGTATCACTACATGTCCATCTTCTGATTCACTGTCTTCGTCCATCTCATCCTCTTCATCGCTCTCCTCCTCCTCTTTATCCCTCTCATGGTTCACTCTCAGACTCCAAAATTAATTTGAATGAGTTCTGTTGTTTTTAAAGAGTTTTAAAAGTGAGGTATGTCATTATATTGCCACAGCCTGAAAGTTTTATTTTTGTGATTCTGTGTTTTCTTTTTTTTACTTGTTATCACCTGATCAGACAGAATAAAGACATGTTTGTATTCTGTTTTGTACATTTTTTTGTCAATTCTGTTGTTTTTTGCTATGATTCCATACAAATCTGTTGTAAAAATTGACCCCCCCCCCAAACCATTGGATATAAAATTTGACCCCCCCTAAAAACTGCTTTGTAAAAGTCAACCCCCCCCCCCCGAATTCCACCGCCCCCCCCCCCTCCCTGTAAAAAACGCGAATGCTCCCTTAACAACACAACTGTAACTCGGAGAAGCTCATCCATATCACGATCGTGTGCACGAATCGTGCATGACGCAGGCACAAGTAGGGAGCCCTCATAAGACATTGTTGGGAGAGGGATAAAGGTTTTACTGTTTCCGGCGGTTTACAATAGTGCGCCAACACAAAATTAGCAATAAAAAATAAATGTGCCCGAAAATCAAAAGACGCAGAGACCTGTTTGTAACTGCAAATATAATGTTGCCTCTGCGCCCCAAAAAGTATTCAAACAAGGACTCGAATGCCATGCGCTATGTTGTTTTTGTTCGGAAACGGAAGGATATATGGTCTTAGTCTGTCGTGATGAGTATACCAAAGAATCTACGTATTCTGGGATAATTTTAGCATACAAGTAATGGTAATGCCCCTGTTATAATTTACTCGAATGAGCTGTGCAAAGCGTTGATAGTTATCTGTGTCTAGTTATAGGTTGAATAGTGTTTAACTGATATTTTTTTTATATTGACAAGATATTAGACTTTGTAGTTATAATACCGACAAAATGAGTTTCTTGTTTGGCAAGTCAAAAAAAGAAGGCAAGGCACCGTCAACCCAGGAAGCGATACAAAAACTTCGAGAGACGGAGGAACTGCTCGAAAAGAAGCAAGAATATCTTGAAAAGAAGATACAAACAGAGTTGAGCACAGCTAAAAAACACGGAACGAAAAACAAAAGAGGTAATGTATTGAATACAAGTTTAATTTGCTGTCCAAACCTATGCACACATAAATGTATGTCAGCTGACAACAAACGTAAACATGGCATCACCATCATCATGGCTGTTCTGGGTGGCCCCCATGAGTCACGCCAACACATATCGTCATCATCGCGTGCTCCTTACTCGACAAAGCTGGATAGCTGAGATTAATAGAATACCTCACCCTGAGTGAAAGCCATGGGGGGGGGGGGGGGGTATGTGCGTACAACAATGGTCATTAGATGTCAACAGTAGGCTGAGTGTACGAATCAGTTTGATATGTGAGTGGTCTAACAGTGTGTAACACTATCCACTCCATACGTAGCAAACCTACAGTCCCTCCAGAAAGAGGAACTGTGTCCTAACCATGGAGGTATACCTCCAATGGTTCTCATGTATAACCACTTAGTTCACTGTTCTACATAGGCCTGCTTGCAGACGGAGTAAGTTGGGACTCGATTCTGACAATGTCCCTTTCCTTCTTGCAAGGGATAATGCCAGTGTCCCATACTCCATCTGCCAGCAGGTCTAGCCCATAATGATCCCCTTGTGCAAATACAAGTACACTGTATAACCATTCAGTTCACTGTTCTACATTCCTTGCACTATTTGTCTTCAAATGCCGTAATTATGCAGTTTAAACACACACACCTGTGTCATCTGCTTTGCATATGTGTAACCTTGGACTCCTGCAAATAATATGCAAATCAATATCCTCTCCTATTTAATCTTCAGAATTCATTGTCATATCATATAATTCATAGTCATTTGATCTCGAATCTATCTAAGTCAATCTCGCAAACCAGCAAATGACATCTGGCTCACATACACACTTGCTCTAAAATACTAAATAAAAAGAACAGTAACTGCCATAAATAGTAGACTGAGTGACAGGTTTGTTGAAAAAAGAAAATTTCATCGTCACACCATTTTAGACAAACTGTCCTAACCAGAAACAATTCTTTCTTTTTTTTTGGGGGGGGGGGGGGGCGCTTTTGTGAGATTTTTTTCCATAGGAATGAACAACAATGTAACTGTGGAGTGTTATTTCTGAAAAGCATGTAATTCACTGCACTGATGAACCAATTTTATGAAAACTTGATGAACTGTACAGTTACTGGGGGTACATAATAACGATGGGCGTTTTATTTTGTTTACAGTTGCAATTCAGGCTCTAAAGAGGAAGAAGAAGTTTGAGAAACAATTACAGCAAATTGATGGTACACTGTCAACAATAGAATTCCAAAGAGAAGCTTTGGAAAGTGCAAGTACGAATACTGAGGTGCTAAAAACTATGGGTTATGCAGCCAAAGCATTGAAAAGTGCACATCAACATATGTAAGTATATTCAAAGCCAGTTACAATCATGTGATGTAGGATTTGAAATGAAGTTTTATTTTTTGACCAACCTAAAGGGGAACACCCCGAGGTAGAGACATTTTCTTAAACTGTGGATTCTGATGAGTCATTTCATGATTTTATATCACCTACAATTACTTGTGATTTCAGAGTTATGTAAGATATACATCAGCAACATATTTACAAATATCAGACATATGTTGGCAACACCTAATGCGTAATAATTTTGCTTTGATTTCCACCATACTATCCAACAGTGTGCCTATAGTCATACAGGGATTGATGATAAGGACCATTCCCTTTACAGGGAGGGATGTCATGATAAAGACACACCCAGCAATGCATTATACAGTCTAGTATTACAGTACCATCTGTGAAAATTATGTGTATTAAGATGAGAAGGCATACAAACAGACCGAACTTAAAATAGATGGAGAATAGTCACAAGACTTGAAATAACTTAGTCTTTTCTATCTTAAAAAGACATCAAATATTGTGAAATAGTTATGTCATGATTTGTAACCAAATTCCACTGTTTATTCACCATGTGATTGTATGAAATGATTTGTCGACAGGGATGTGGATGACGTTCATGACATGATGGATGATATTCAAGAACAACAAGAGTTAGCAGATGAAGTATCAAATGCCATCTCACAACCACTCGGCTTCCAAGATGTCGATGATGTATGTATATATTCTCCTTGTCCTAATACTCAGTCAGTATCAGTTTCTGGTGTTCTCAAAGAGCGTCATTCTGTTAGAAGTTGTCACTTGGGTTTCTATGTCATGTGATAACTGTGAATGAATGAGATGTCTGCATTATTTAGCCCAGAGATTTGGCTATCTGACACATCATAATAGCTAGACAGTCCCATAAATGACATAGTCAGGCCAGATAGCCAAGTTTGTGGGCTAGTGTTGTTACACAATTGCAGTGCTCTGAGAGAGTAAAATAATATGGAACTATAGCAATTAACAACGGAATACTTTTCCTTTGAAGTGATTGGATACTGGTACTGACTGAGTACTGGGTTATGGAATGTATAGATTTCTAAAAGCCATTACTGTTGACCGCATTTTTTAAAAGAATTTCATTTTCATTGTAACTGGAATTTTAGCTCATATTGATAGTCGTTAAGGTATGATGATGTAATATTGTGTTTTCTTCTGACTTTTTAGTGTACATACAAGTATACTTCAAAACAGTATGTTACTATATTTTTAGTTGTACATGTAGACAATTGTATGAAAACCATGCCATTGCTATTGATTTCAAAATACTAGGTTTACTTCTGGCATCCTGTAATAAAAAAACCCCATAATTATTTTGATTGTATTGACTGTTTCAGTGTCCTGTGATAATTTTGCTCTCAAGCCACTCATAATTACAAATATGAAATATGATGTTTTGTTAATTATATTGATAGGATGATCTCATGGCTGAATTAGAGGAGTTAGAGCAAGAAGAGTTGGATGATAAATTACTGGAGATAGGACCTACACCTGTAGATAATCTTCCTAGTGTACCATCAGATGTACCCAAAGCAAAAGGTAAATATCAAATCTTAACCTTGACTCTGGTGTCCCGAATAATAGAAGTCAACTGTATGATTCAAGTTGTTTCAGACCATGTTGTGGTTAAAGACAGAACTGTCCTATATAAAGAGGATTATGGCTAATCTATGCAAATGCCGGAAATTCAAACTGCTGTACAGAGCACTAGCTTCTGGGTCTTGTTTTCAGCATTTTTTCTGTGCTCCGAGAAACACACAGGTCATGTATCATGTACAAATTGTTTGTGAATATCGTAGGATGGTAACTTGATACACAAATTAGTTGAAAATCAGTCTGTTTGTTTCATAGAATGAAAAAACCTTTCCAAATGAGACAAATTCCCCTGCAAACAGTACTGTACTGCTTAGATTGTGTGTCATGTAGGATTATTCAAATATGCGGCATTTGCATGTGAAAAACCCAGATATAGGGAATATTTATATTTTGGTGATTACTTGCCAGTGAGTCATCACAAGTTCTCCACCTCCAAACATACAGTCAGTCATATGCAAAATAGGGTCCCAGGCACCGACAGTTGCATGTTGAAATACCCAATGTTCGAATCCCGTGGTCTTGATTAATACTAACTAGTGGGGTCCTGATGAAAAATATGATCATTCTTTCTACAGGATCAGCTTTTTCTATAGTTTTCACAGTCACATTTTACTCCTAATCTGACATTGGGCAAAGTTATAGACAAGTAATATCACTGTAATTGTGGTCTGGTGTCTGTTATAGTTTGCAATGTGGGGTGTACTTTCCATTCACTTACACACCAAAGGATGTGGAAAGGACAGGCTTTGGCTCACCTTTGGCTTCCTTCAGGTTTGAGCTTCTTCGATTTTCAAATGTCCCTGACCCGCGGCACATTCTTCTTTCCTACATGTATAACACACGATGATTAAAACCAACACTATTTTGATTTTTGATGTAACACAATGTATCTGACATTTGCTTTCAGAAAAAGTCAAAGAAGAGGATGATGACATGAGTGAGTTGGCAGCGTGGGCGTCATAAGATTTACTGGAGACAAGACAATTACGTAACATTTTAGTCATGTCGTCAAATCATGCTGACTTGTATATATGTGAAGAAAAAAATCAGCACATCATTTCTGTTCAAGTTTTTTGGTTCTTAATTGAATTTAACCGCTAATTCTATTTTATCTGAATGAGTTCAATGTGGGTATTATAATTTTTGACAACTGTTAATTTACATATATAAAGAAAGTAATAATAGTTGAGTTACACTTTCATCAGTTCAATGGATAGTCTAGCTAGACCCTCGGGCAGGTCTTTTAACTTTAAAAGCAACCACAGGTCACTTAGCACCAAAGTAAGGGCAGTGTTGGGGCTTGCCTGAAAGCTGCACACTAGAGGTCTTCTTCATCCTTGGCTTTTGTTCAGCAACATCCCAATCTGAGGTCTTACTACAAGATTCAATGGAGTGATTGAAGATATGGTTTTTGTAGCTGTAAATAGTTACTGTAGACTAGATAGACGTGTGTCAGTGAAAACAGGTGATTTGTACTGAAGGTATTTAGGTAGGAACTCAATTACCTATAGCATGGGTATGTTGTCGCTAAATAAGATCAAGTTTTTGAGACTACTATCAACCACCCTAACTTCAATTTATTAAAAAGTTGTCTCTTTCTGTAATATAGTAGAGGATTCATATATGTAGATGTATTGGACACATGTTTAATTTAGTTGTGAGTAGGAATGATCATGGTGTACTAGTATCATGCATTATGTAGTCCAGTCCAGAATGACTTACGTATGACCACATTCATGGACTTTATTTGTGATTTACACACAAGTACGCTAAGTTTAAAATGTCTAAGATATAGAAAATTTCACCACTGGTATGAATTTAGGCAGAGAGATTCATTGTTGTGGATGCTCCACATTTCTGTCATTTTCTACATTTATGACACGATGTGAAGTGTCTATAATGGTGAATCTTTGTCTTCTATGAATTTCACTTTTTTTTCATACAAGGCTTTCAGAGTATAAGTATGTATAGAACGCTTTGAAATATCACAGCATTTATATGAACCATGTAACTACGTACACAATATTAAAAGAATTCAAATTTCTCTCTTGAGATATTGGTATTTGCAATAATTATTTGTTTATCCGCAGAACTCAAATCTCTTAAGTATGCAAGAATGGTCTTGTGTTTGTACATGTCATCCCTTACACTGAAAGCAGACAATTAAATACCGTAAAGCTAACTGTTCTCATTGAATAATTTCCACATGTGTGTTTATAAACCATACTGAATTCCCATACATGAAAGGTCAGGCAGGTGTATTTTCGAGTGTGCACACTAGTGGTGTTATGACATACGTACTGGTGATTACCCGCACTGGCGATCTGATGGGCTTTTTATTGTCATGATAACTCATGTCCTGTTGGACCAGTCATAACAAACTTGTAAGCAGTGTAACTTATACACCATATTTGTTGCAGTAAGACCATGCATTAGCTTCTTAGGCCAAATGAAAAAAGTTGTTTGGTTCCGGTTACCCGACCCCACCTAGTTTTTTACGCTGACCCTAAACTTTTGTTTACGCATTCAAGAAAAACAGTAAAATTGCGAAAATCATGGTCTCGCAAGAAATAGTGGGTGCGGAAACTGACCTCATATCTACTTAAAAAGACAATATAAAACTATTCTTCCAATCTGTAATGGCTGTACATCTCGTAGGAAGAAATAAACAACACAGAGACTATTTGGAAAACAATGGAAAACCTGACCTAGACACTCACACATGAAAAAAAAATATAATAAAATAAAATAAAAAATCTACCTACCCCACCTATTTTAAAATTGAATGTAATCGGAACCACAAAATTTTTTTTACACCTTATTTCCCCAGGCCTGTGGGTCACCCCAGCAGTCTAGTTAGTTTCCATTGGCTCTTCCCACTGGAAGCAAAATGTGTTGGGATGACTCACAGTTTCTCAAGGAAACAGACATATGATATTGTCTCATGACTAAATATACTATGTATTCTAATACCTGCAAACAGTGTGTGTAATCAAGTTAAGCATTGTGAATAATTATATGACAGTATGCTGAAGAGATAACTCCCCATCCCCCCCCCCCTCCCCAGGCAGTTGCACTGTCATGTCTACACACCACAACCCAGTTTGTTGAGTTTGATTCCTACTTATTGTTGTCACAACACACGATGGAAAAAATTAAAAATCAGAATGAAGATTACTTATACATGGTGCGGACTCGTTCAGACACAGACACAGACAGACACACAATCACACATAGACAGGCAGACACACACACACGCACACACACACACACACAGAGTAAGAGTAGCCTCAGCTGTTTGCATATAAGGGTGAACATGATATGTTACAGCTTCGATAACAGTACAAATGATATGCTTGTATACTATGACCATATTGTGTACAACCAGTACAACATGAGAAAAGATTGAAGAGTCATGTACTTGACACACTACTTACAGATACCACATACCTGTGTGTACATGTATTGTATGAAGGAGTTTTGCAGTAGATAGGACACGTAAGTAACATGTCATGTTATTAAGAAATTCTATACACATTATATTAAACCTGCACTAGCTGTAACTAAAGTATTATGTTTTCAATCAGACAACCAACAATATATTCACTGAATATTGTTAAAATACCAATAATTAGACATTGTACATGTTGATTTGTGGTCGATAGTATCCGTAAGTAGTACAGCAACAGGTTGAAATCATGATTATATTGAGGATGTCAACTCTTGGGTTCAGACCCAAAATAAATTTGATTGGGTTTATTGCACAATCCTATGCATACAGTTACACATGAATGTTTATACACAGGTGATTCAATATGGTGCAGTGTGGACAATATTATTATATCTATACAACAACCCATCAAACTTATTTACCATGTTATTCACTTAATTAATGCCATAAATATTTGATAAGGCAAAGTTTCTACGAGATTGGAGAAGTTTTATTTGAGACAGTCACCCAAAAGTGTTTCCTCACTGCGTCAATGCACCATATAAGCTTGTTATGGAAAAGACGAAATATTCCATAGTTTGGCCACTAGGGGTGATATTCAGACACAAATTGTCAACTGGAAGAAGACCTTACCATGGACCATATTCCCTATACTAAGTCAGTTACTAGTTACTGGTAATATACCTTACAGTAACACTGTGTGCTACACTTGTTTATAGCATTCATATTATGAGTAACACTGAAGTAAAGCACTGTTTCTCTGTACTACATTCATTTATAGCATTCATATCAAGTGTAAAAGTATACTGATTCAATTGGTCTATTTACAAGTCTAGCATGTGGCCTTTCTAGTGTGGTCAATTAGCAAATGAAACAGCATACTTTTATGCTTGATATGGATACTTTAAACGACTGTGGTACATACTTTGGTGTTATGGGTTGTATATACATGCATTTGGAGAAAACAACACAGCACAGCACTTTATTCAGATTTTGGGTTCTTTATTTAGCAGCTAATTTCATTTTATCTGAGTGAGTTTAATATAGGTATTATAATTTTTGAAGATAAAAAAAGAAATTCTGAAAGTAATATGTTATGTTCAAATAAGTTACATACACAATGCTGGTAGAATGTGGTAGAAATCATAGCAAAGTGAGATGTAAATAAACAGATAAATAAAATTCCAAAGTTTCCATTCATTGTTTTTCAAACATTTATTGAACCATATAATTTCATATCCATAAAAGAATTCCACCTCAGAATAAGAGACCAAATTAGACTTATCAATACTTCCTTCTCTTGCCTCGGTGCTTTTTACCCTATAGAAATAAAAACAAAATGTAAAAAGTTACTTAATAACCACAAGTATTTTGACATAAAATTTGCATGTTGTTAGATCTGTCTTGCATCACTTGGTAAAATATTTGAGTACCAGTAAATATTATTAATATATCCATGGCTAGTTTATGTGGTAATCATAAATGAGTTTTTGAAACTTACAATAAATCCATCTACAATAATAATCTTTATTTATACTGGATAGTTCTTGAGTATATAAACTATATAGGCCACCCCTCATGGATTCAGCGTTAATGCAGGAGGAAACTGGAGTACCCGGGGAAAACCTGTGTTGTTTCGGTACAGTCAAACTGAACGACACTCTTCTTACTTACAGTGTGGTAAATTTAAATCAAACCCTGAATGGGTTTGAACCCCGACCACAGAGGTAAGAGGCAAAATCTATCTAAATATTCACATACACTTAGGGTTGTCAGTGGCCAAGCATTATCTCATACAACTCTTACAACTGCAATCAAGTTAAAACCCACTCAGCCCCAGCTGGGTTTGATTAAAACTCAACTAGATCCTTCTGTGAGAAGACTGATGTTTAGTTTGATCCTACTGAATACCATACAGTACAGGTTTTCTTACTCAGGCTGCATTTATTGTCAATATATCATATGGCACTGCAGTTTTTGGAAAGACAAAACGATTGCACAGTCTAGTGCGCCCTCTTGAGACACTTCCTTCAAATATGGTTTCAAGGTGAATAATTGGAATACGTAATATTGCATTTGCTAAATTTCATGTCTAGTCTATCATCATATGAAATCAATCTAGATATTCTGTTGAAATTGTCTTACCTTTACTGCTTTTCTTTTCCTATAAAAAAATTAGAAATAAAGAAAAAAACATCAGAGTCAAAAGTGAGGAAAATAGTATGTTGTACACATAACAATGTATACGTAACTCAGCTGAGCATACTTCTGATCTTACTTTCTACATCACAAGTTACAAATTAAACTTGCTGCATTTTTATTTCCAATTTTCTAAGAAAGCTGTGTGGATGTGAATGCGTCTGACTCAGTGACCAGTACTTACTTTTTCCTGGGTTCATCTTCTTCACCCCTTGTCAATGCACTGATTTCACCAAAATCTGTCAACCTATCCAGACTGGTCACTTTGTTCTATAACCAAGGAAATGACAACAGTGTGTGTTATTTTAATTTAGCAAGATGAAAGCCACAGAATATTGACTGGTGATATCTCGTTTTTATTCTTCCTGTGTGTGTGTGTGTGTGTGTGTGTGTGTGTGTGTGTGTGTGTGTGTGTGTGTGTGTGTGTGTGTGTGTGTGTGTATGTGTGCAGACACTTTTGCCTGCATATACAAGAAGGTACTGTGTGTGTGTGTGTGTGTGTCTGTGTGTACATGTGCAATGTGTATGCATGCATGTGCATATACATGATCGCATGTACAGTTCCAGCATATATTTATGTAAAAGATTTGCAAAGAAATAAAAAGTGTTTCTGTACACATCTGTGTCTGTATTAAATATGATGGAATGTATAATCTGATAAACTTTATTTTTACCTTTTGTTTTCTGTCTTTTTTACTGACTTGTAAACGTACAAAGTGATCTTCTTCATATCTGGGTAGTAATTGAGATAATTGTACATAATGTTATGAAATAATACAACGGTAAATTACAACAAAGCTTTCATTTTCTTATTTTTATGTCAGATTATAAAGATCCATTGGTGATACAATACCATGGTATTAGGGAAGCTCCCAATCCATGACAGGGAATTATGAACTTCTTATTCCTGGTATTACATCTGGCTACGGTGTCTATAGTATTCACAACTCAATGTCACGTGTACATTTGTAGATTACAATGGATTCTCCATTCTTACACAATGCAGTGGATTGTTTTTACAGAATGTAGGCTTTTTGGATGTCTGGTGAGATAACTGAACGTAGAGTATTATAATTATAGCTACATTATACATGGTATTTTAAAGGTTAGGGTTAGATGGTAAAATAGTGGTCAGACTGTACCATACATATACATTTGTATTCAAGCTAGGGAGTTAGGGAATGTAAAACAGTGGACTGACCATACAAAAGACACATTTTCACTCAAGCTAGGGAGTTTGGGGAATGTAGAACAGTGGATCAACTGTACAATAGATATACATTTGTAACCAAACTGGGGAGTTAGGGAAATACAGTGCAGTGGCCAGACTATACATACATATCTTAGGTAGTTAAGGTTAGAGATAGGAATAAACTCAGACTCCCAAGCATAAATCTGGTAGTACAGCCTTCACTGAATACCCTGGTAGGCAATGTTCTACGTAAGTCACATTGTTTACTGTAATGTGAACGTAGCCTTGCACCATTTCTAGTGGAATATATAACACAAAATGACTACAACAAAAACTTACTGTTTTTGATGTTCATAATTAACATCCTTTCTCATTCTGCGTGAACTTCTTTCTTCCTGTAAAAATAGAAATAAGGAAATGTATACTAATGAATTAGGAAAACTTTAGTAACAGTTTGCCTAGGTATAAATTGTAGCAGTCCTAATAACCACTCATACCACATTTCATTTACTCTGATTCATACCACCAAGCACTTTCATTTCCTATACATATCACTAGTATATTAATGACTGGAGTGTCTATTAACAGGAACTGTTGCCTGAATTGATGTTGCTGACATGCCCAGCTTTTAAGGCCTAAATGTTTTGTTTTTGGACATAAAATATGCAGGTTACATTGAAAATGAGTGACCCACAATACTGAATGCATATAACTTGAAGTATGTTGTGCCTTTCGATAATACATACATTTTGCCATTAACTTGAAGACCAGTGGCTGCTACAAACTTAGGTCAAAGGTCATTAACCTGTCATTATCACAGTGCCTGTGACCGACATGAATGCAACACAAGACTCCTCTGACAAACAACTCTACAAGCATTTATTTACTTCTGTTGTCCTTGATAGTGAACTTTATTGATGTAAGGATTTCTGGCACAATGTTCAGATACTGCATATATTGAGTGCCTCATATCCAACCTTTGGTTGTTAATCTTGGCTAAATAATGACAATCCTTTATCTTTGGAGCCCCTAAATACTTGGTAAAAACTACCAAAAGTTGACAGAAACATCATATTCCAACTTCTTTGTCAAAATTACCAAAAGTAGGCAAGAAACTGTAACAGCGCCCTCACTCATGTGCAGTATCATTTAACTGATACTACATAAAAAACAACATAATCGTAACTCTGACACACTAACCTGAATTTCCTCTGGTGCATCTAAATATTCATCTGGAAAAAATCAGAGAAAGAGTATTTGTATGAGAAAGCACCCAATTTATAAAACATGATAAAAGTGTGAATCTTACATTCTAGCCTCATGGTTATAACGGGTTTGAAAGGGTGACACTGAATACACTTCTACAAAACTTAATACACTTGAAATTAGTTAAAATATAAAGTACCAAAAGTTATTGAAAATGGTCATCAAGTCAGTAAAAGATAGTACATAATAGATATTGAGATGATGCAATCAGAATTACATCTAGTGACTGGGTTGTACTTGATTTTAAAAGTAGCCGATCAAAGGTGAAAAGAAGGTGAACAAGATCCATGAATCTAAACATCCATGGAAATATATTGGTTGGAACAAAGAATTTTTAAACAAATTGCTGAAAAAGCAGCCAGCAAAACATTGCAAAGTAGCTGCCCATTTTTGCCGGCTACCGGCCCTTATCTTAATCACTGAGTGAGTAACATTTCATCTGTTATTGTCAAGGTATCAAATAAAGCCTTACCTCTGAGTTCAGAGTAGCAAATAAAGCCTTACCTCTGAGTTCAGAGTATCAAATAAAGCCTTACCTCTGAGTTCAGAGTATCAAATAAAGCCTTACCTCTGAGTTCCCTCATAAAAGTACTGTTTAATGCTCTCTTCCTCATTCTTTCTATTCTCTTCTTCTGTCCTTCACCTGTTGTATCATCTTCATCTACAAGATACAAAGTCTCAAAATTTTACATCTAGCAGACATTAAGTATTCAAGGCTAGAGGTTCTATTTGAATGCTCTCAGTGTAAATGAATGTTGTCATAATTTTAGTTGTGTGAAATTGGGTAACACAATTTTCATACTACCAACAACTATTTTGATTATCAAAGCTAGGCAACCATCACTGTCACTTTATCATTTCTGTGTAGACATCTTATAAACTACATTTTCATCAAGGTAAAATCAACACTCTGTGGCACTTTACTTTGCCTAGGGTGTAATACAGCCATGACATTCCAAAGGTGAAAATGATATGCTATAACAATGTTATTTCATTCACCGAATTTAAAACGATAAAGTTTTGACACATCACATGGGGTGCAAGAGCACATACAAAATTGCAACGTCTATGGTAACACGCATGATATATCAAATCACATGGCTCATAGCATGTACATCATGATTGTTACTATAGCAACACAGGTACAAAGTAAATGATCAGTACATGCCAAATTCCACTCATAGTACACTACACTAAACTGGTTTAGAATAAATTGTAAATTATTACACCATTTCCACCAAGTTAGGGGGTTTAGAGTTTACGAACCATAATGCATTGCCACTAATTTGGGAGGTACATAGTGTTTCCTCTCCCGGGTCTGTTCTTTCTTATCGTCATCATCATCATCATCACCCTCATTCAACTGTAATAGAAAAAATCAGAATAAAATACATTTTTGTGACAATTTTTAAACAAAGAAATTCATTAATAAACTTGTGCTGCTTACAGTATTTCAAAAATCTTATCTGTGTTTGTATAAAAATTGCTGGGTGTAATTCCTAGCACAACAAATTAAACAAAAATATTCTAGATAGAGGATATGTCTTTGAGTGTTTTGTTCGAAAACAAGTCTTTTGCAGATTACTTTATTTCTCTCACAATATGTTATTTCTGTCTGACTTATGGATGAAATGGGTTCATTTTTCTTAAAATTTGACCTAGAAGACAGAGGTCAAGGTCAAGCACAGATACTAGCAGAAAAGTTAAATCTGATATTAATAGGACAGATACATAAATTTAATTGGATGTCAGTCTTTCTTGTTCCTTCTTGTACAGCTTCTGTAAAAAAAATACTATAGAAATGGTGGATTTTACACCAAATACTACATCTATTCTCTAAAGAATGAAATATTACACTAAAAATAGTGACACGTTATTTCCCTTGTTCTGTATTACTTGTACATATGATTTAAAGGACTGACATTGGCCATACTTAAATACCACAACATGTAGACGATCTCCACATTGGCCCGGATGGTAATAAATATTCAGTAAAACATCTGATTTCACTGTTTAGCAAAAAATAAACTATGTGATAAAAAAAAAACCTAGTATACATACCTTGCTAACTAGTTGATCAGGATTTGGTTGGAATCTCAATGGATCACTTTGTTGAAGTTGACCACTGGCTGCAATCTTTACTAACTTATCAATCTGGTATTGTAGTTTGTGATCTATGGGTTTCATCTTTTCCAAGACAGTTCTGATTTCAATAAGTCTATCAACCACTGTCTCATTCATTATGGACTTTCCTTCTACTTTTCTCAACATTACATATGTAAGGTTCATTAAATAACTGTAAAAAAATCAAGAGTTAACACCAAAATTATGCAAATCTTGGAATAATTAACAACTTTTAAATATTCTGATTGGACAATGAAAGACAATTTGTAATCTGAACTGAGCATGCTCAGACACAAAGGACTGTGAGAGTATGACAGTGACACATATGTAAATGATGCTGCAAAGAAGAGCAGCAGTTTCACAATATGCAATATGCAAATTATCAGAAAGATCAAAGTTTGTATACTTTGACCACTAGAAGTGTTGTTTAGAAGCTGCAGATTGATCAGATATGCCAGAATGGTCAAATCCAAGTCTGGAAATGTCATTTTTAGGGATTCACACAGTTCTCCTTCTATATAATACCTACATAATGTATATTCTGAAAGGTACAGTCATTGCCCACTTTATGTAACCACACACTATCCACATATTACATAAACAGAAACAATGCCTGTATCTTTCAGGCTAACTTTGTATACTGCCACATGATTGGCATCGATGACAAAAATTCTAATTGTTATTATTCTTTTGTAGATAACTAAAACTGTATATATGGCATATTATATGCCTGGTTTACATACAGGTTCTCTGTACATTAAGCTCTGCTTGCAGAGATTAGATGCCTTAGATATCCCCTTCATCATTATCACTTACCTCAATAATAAATGATATTTAACCTCTAGAAAACCAAGACCTTTCTTTGTAGAAATGCTTTCTTGTGTTACCTTCTGAAGTAATGTTTGTACGTGATTGGTTACATTTGACACCTGGAAAGGAAAAACAAATACTTTCAGTTTAAAATGCAGCTTTCCAGTCAGAGAATAAACATGGTTCCTTTAAAAGAAGACGTATAAATAAGACTGTGGTTACAACCTTCCAGCTATCCCCAAATAGTCTACTGTCAGGTGACTCCACTGGGAGGTCACCTGACCAAACGGTATAACATCAGTACACTGATGATGTCTGAGTGATTCAGATGAAAGCTACATAGTCCCTTCAAAAACTAGATTCCAACAAGTTAACTTTATCACTGTTAATATAAATAAGTGTGATACCAAGACAAGCACAGAATAATAAACATAGTGAAACGTTTGTGTTGCTTATCATGTTGTTGTTGTTGTTGTTGTTGTTGTTGTTGTTGTTGTTGTTGTTGTTCTTGTAATTGTTAAGGGCCGTGAGTAAATAAAATCTTCCCAAAGCTCCTTCATTATTTTACCTGGGTTCCCAACTAAAATTCTTGTTTTATTCACCAGAGATTTAGAAAGTAAAACCTGAGCAAAAACAATGCAAGTTCGTTATGGTGCTTACCTCATGTTGTAGTTGCCTTAATATAGAAATAGCGCAAGGTATGTCTTCTTCCATCGTCTAATAAAAGATAAATTATATAATTGTTAGTAATTGGCAAACACCCTGTACAGTATTTGAGCACCAAATTTTGTAAATGTATCTTGACTGGCAACATTGTAAATCCATTGATGAAACTAACTCCAAGTGATATCCTGTCACCATAACTGGTTTAGATTTCTTAGCTCCTACATCACTATAGTCTGTAATAATTAATAGAATGTAGTGTTGTAATTCTTGGTATCATATGCAGTAGTGAGAAATATCACGTCATTGTACCGTTTACATTACATATGATTTATGTTCAACGTAAGGAACACAACCAGATATATAGAAAAAGCATGTTTGAGAAGAATGGAATATATTAACATGGACATTTAAGTCTTATTTATTTTAGTTGGTATCCATGTTTTGTTAGTTTGAGTCTTATTTACGCAGTAACTCTTAAAAATACTTGTTAAAAATGACATTGGGATTGGGCAGGAAGGGGGTTTCTATTTTCTTAATATCATGATATGTATTTTTCTATTTCTTAGCATTCCTTTGTCCATGATCACAGGCACTTGAATCAATAATGTACATAAAAATTATCATTTGTTGGTAGCATATGAGCTATTATACAACCACCAACAATAAAAGTTTTTTTTTAAAGATAAAGTGCCTGTGTCAATGGACTTGATTATCCACCTGTCCAGTGCACGTGTATTTGCATGGAAGCGTTCGTCACTTTGCATTTGTAGAACTGATTTTTCAAGTGATCGTCATCTTGTGCTCTCTATAAATTGCGTCATTGCTCTTTAAATTGAATAAACAATCAAGCAAATCTACACTCTTGTTTGGGAAAGTCGCCATAAACACGAAAGTTTAGGTTTGTACACATACTAGGCCTACCTTTTCTATTTCAGTGGAGGCAGCCATCTTGCTCATTCCCAGCATGCAATGAGAAAGTCAGAATATTCTACTTTTTCATTGGTGTAGGAGGATAGAAAGGTACTAAAACTTTCTCTTTTTATAGATAATAAATCATCTGAACTGCCTTATCAATGTTTCAGAACAATCTAAAATAGCTGAAAACTGTAATATTATACTTATAAAGTAAACTTTGCTCAGAAATGGTACTTATGCAAAATATACATTAAGCAACATTCCCTTCACAGAATAGAATAAACCCAACCACCATATCCTGTATATTTATGCAGGAAAATAATTTTTCACTTCATACTGCCATGGCTTTCACTAGTTCTGGCGTTTTACCACGCGGTCGCCGCCACAAATGGAGCATAGACTTCAGCAGGTAATGCTTAGTGTTAATTAATTTCTGATGAAATGATAATTACTTTCGTCATTTTTTATGATGTTCCGTTCTCATTTCTCAGATCAGATTGGTCTAAGTTTCCATATACCTGTGTGTTTATAATATTGGGTGATGAGACTAATAGAGTAACGTACGAATGTATGCGTAGTCTTATCGCCGAATAATTATAATAATAATTATCATAGATATCATGTATGTATGTATGTATGTATGTATGTATGTATGTATGTATGTATGTATGTATGTATGTATGTATGTATGTATGTATGTATGTATGTATGTATGTATGTATGTATGTATGTATGTATGTATGTTTATGTATGTATGTATGTATGTATGTATGTATGTATGTATGTATGTATGTATGTATGTATGTATGTATGTATGTATCATTGTATGTATGTATGTATGTATCATTGTATGTATGTATCATTGTATTATGTGTGTGCAGCAATGAGGTATAAGGGGAGATTATATAATATACTTCCTTGGTGTACAATACATACAGTATATGCATGTATTGTGTTGTATTGTATGGTATCATATCGTACTGTACCAATATGTATTCTGTGGTTTGATGAGTGGATACCAATATCCAAGACACTCATAGTAAATATGCATTTGGAAACCACAGCTGATAGTTCAAAACAACTCAATGAATTGATTTAATCATAGACATCTCTCTCTAACATCTGTGATTTAATAAGCTGTTTCAGTAATTTGTATATTTGTTTATGTTTGAATGCCTAGATCTCGGCAGTCGATGACCTCACAGTCAGACAACTTACCTGTAGGATACATGGATAAACTGTCTCCCAATACAGAGGTTGCCACACAGGACAGTGAAGCAACACTGGTTGTCAAAGTATGTATTTTTTACTTCATACTTCTTTTTCTCAAATCTGTCTGCTAGTAAAGAACTATTCCAGGGTTGTTATATCAGTTATCATTAACCAGAGTATAAGTATAATGGGCAAGAGCTGTTTGTCTTTATTAGAGATGATACATACACAATGAGAAAACAGAACAGAACAGAAAACATCAGATTTTCTGGCAAATTTATGTATATTCACGTGAGATAGGGAACAAAACAGTGCATGCAGTGTGTTGCTTTGTGTGTTTTGCTGGCTGTATATCATCTATAGCTGGCTCTAACACAATATCACATGTTGTGAACCTGTCTGTTACATTGTATGTGTATCCACTCATGTTGCTTGTCACTTTAACTGTGAACTTTCAACTAGTTGCTTCAGCTAAACTCATGTGTAACTTTGAGTACAAACCTGTCTGCCCTCTGGTAAAAAAAAGAAATTGTCTTGCTGTTGTCTAAACTGGTAAAAATTGATTGCTTGTCAGTCATGAGAATGCAGTCACCACATACATGTACTGTATAGGAGTAGAGAAATACCAAATTTTGTTATGCACTTATCCATCAGTAGCGCCATAGATTGTTAATTCACTGTCTATGATGGTAAGTCAAGTTACCATGGAGAACACACTGGTACAAACATGGAAAAATAGTGGTCCCATCATGATCTATGGGTAGTCTGGCTGCGCTTTACCCCTCTGGCTACTCTGCTTACTTTTAAACAACCAAATGTCACCACAGAGGGCACTAGACAGATACTCATAACCTTGCAACCCTCGAAGTGCAGCTCCAATGTCTTACTACAAAACTGGAGTTTTGGAAAGAAAGAAATTCAATCTACACAAGACATAAATGATGCTTATCATCATTTAATTTTATTCACCATGATGTTGATGGCCACTATAAAGTTGCTATGCAGCCACCTACATTTGTATTGCTACAATCCCAACCTTTATGTTTACATCAATATTGACTGAGCACCAAATTATGTCAGCTTTCTTTGTACTATAACTAACAATCAAGAATATCAGGGTTTTGAAATTAAAGTCTAAAGTACATATATTATAGGTTTGTAGTGTTGTGCTAAGGTCATGGAGAGGTCATACATTTTATGTTTGGACACATACATAGCACTGTGAAGTATTTTTCTCATCTGAAAAATGATGCTTCAATATCCCTTGTATCTTAATGTTAGACTTTCAAAGTAGTCAGGTGGTCAATAAAAATAACCCCATCCCTTCCCAAGAATCTTTATTTTGGGTCAATATATTCCAGGCAATCATGCTGTGTTAATTTTTTTTTTTGGAACAGAAAATTTCTCAGCTTAGTAGCCATCTTCAAGTAGTGCTGAAGGCCCACTGAAATTGCTGTCAAATAATATATCTAATATATAGAATTCTTTCACATTATAGAAATCCTGGGATGTTGCCATCGGGCCACTAAAACAGCTGTTAATTAAATATTATATATATACGTAGAATTCTTCTATGTTATAGAAATCATGGGATGTTGCCATAAGGCCACTAAATACCTGTCAATATATAGAATTCTGTGTTACTAATATTGAAATTCAGGGATATTGCCCTAGGGCCACTAAAACAGCTGTTAATTAACATATCTGATATATAGAATTCTTTTACATTATAGAAATCCTGGGATGTTGCCCTAGGGCCACTAAAACAGCTGCCAATGAATTTATTCATAATGTGGATGTCTGGGAATTCTATCTCAATATTTCCTATTATGATGGTTGGTATGATGTTATGGCGACCAGTACAAGCACTTCTTTCTATCGGCAAAAGTAAGTACATTTGTACAAATGGATATAATAAAAATGATAATAAATCTCTGTACTTCCAACATGCTGTGCCAAGTGTTATTTCTAATTCATTGGTTTACTTTCCCTGTTTGTAACAAGTTCTGCTTGTAAATGCTTGCATGTCATTGGTTGTAACAAGTTTTGCTTGTAAATGCTTGCCTGTTACTGGTTGTATGTACTACAGTTTCGAACGTCATGACACACAAGTGCCGGTGTTGGTACAGTGGGTATTTAACACTTGCTTAGTGATGTTTGCTGCAAGAGAGAACACTGCAAGCACTCATGCAAATACCATGAGTACACTACACTACACTACACTACACTGGTACTTGCATGTCATTGCATTGTGTCATAGTTGTGACTTATAGATGGAAGTTTCATCTTAATACATCCATGACAACTTTACCAAAAAAATAAGGTTATGACCTACTTGCATGTCATTGCATTGTGTCATAGTTGTGACTTATAGATGGAAGTTTCATCTTAATACATCCATGACAACTTTACCAAAAAAATAAGGTTATGACCTAATATTTTTTTAAAAAGTAGAACAGTTTCATACTAAGTGCATTTTTTTTCTATTCCAGCATTTAAAGTGTTAGATGAGAGTCCGCAATCATTGGTTCAGAAGTTTGCATATTTTATGGGTAATCTATTGGGTATTGGATTGGCTGCTTATAAATGTTCATCCATGGGGTTATTACCAACACATGCATCTGATTGGATATCGTTTCTACAGCCACAAGAGGTAAGGAGGTACCAACAAACAAGCTTCATCTGTGAAGTGCACTTTGTGTTAACTTATAAAAAATTTTTATAATCATACACCATGTACTTTGAGAGTACCATTAATTTATTCATGAATATTATTAATTATGCAAATTAGCATGAATATTAATTAGCGACTGGGACTACTCTCAAGCTTGGCAGAACCCTGAAAATGTAATGAGTTAACCAAAATGTACATTGGAGTATGCAATGTCTAATTTGTTATATAAATGTACACATAGTAGTGATTTTGCTAAGGTTGGGGAACCCCGGTAACAGAAAATGAGAAAGGGGTAAAAATGGCAGTGTTTCCCCATAGAGTATATAGGAACCCTGGTAGATTTTACCTACTTACTGCCCTTAGCAAAAACACTGCATAGACATCAGACATGTTTGTATATGTTGACCTAAATATTCATTCAAGTGTACAATTTATAGTTTGTGTGATCAAAATGTAATACGTTGACCAAGATGTTCATTGAAGTATGCAGTTTCTAGTTTATGTTACTAAAATTTAGCCTTTGACATAGATGATGACGAAAAGTGGTCATAACCTTGGTAGACCAAATGAATTATACAGGTCATAACACAAACAGTTGAACTTAAAGCTTCTAGCTTTCAATGTGTTTTGGTCGATGATGATCATCAGAATAACGAACTCCATGGTTACAGCTGACCTGTCGTATATAACATTGTATCCAATTTGACAGTTTTTGAAGTGTGTTGTATTCAACCACAACTACAGTTGAGATTAATTTTAGGTGTAGCCATCAGTGGTTTTGCTAAGGTAGGGGAACCCCAGTAACAGAAAGTGGGAAAGGGGTAAAAATGGCAGTGTTTCCCCATAGAGTCTAATATGGTAATTTTGTTTGGGAACCCAGGTAAAATGACTTGGGAATCCAGTAGATTTGTACCTACTTACCGCCATAGAGTCTAATATGGTAATTTTGTTTGGGAACCCAGGTAAAATGACTTGGGAATCCAGTAGATTTTTACCTACTTACCACCCTTATGGGAAAACACTGAGTCATGATAAATTAATTCAAATGTATTTATTTACTTTGCAGAGATTGGAGTACGCAGGTGGTGGTTTAATGTTCTAAGAGAAGTTGAAAACCACAGATGTCGTGTCACACCATTTCCTGATTAAATTGTGTTTTGCAACTTGGAGTATTTTTGTTCACCGTCGTTTACTTCTTGACAGTCAAAACCAACTATTTCATAAGACAGACAAGAAAGAATGAGTACCTTTACGGTACTGGAAATTTCAAATTTGAGATTTACATCAAAAATCAGTATATAAACTAGACAATGACTAAATAGCCCCCTGTCTTCACATTTTTCCAGAGTGCATCATTATAAGATACTAATTGTTTGTGAATGCACTGTGTTCCCAAGAATTAAAGTAATTTTCAGTCTTTCCTTTTAAATTTCAAAAACTTTTCACGAGTATTTATAACAGCGAAATTATATTTCACCAAATAATTATTGAAATTATCCAGACAACTGATCGACTTTTTTTCAGCATATTAATACATTTTGATGTAAAACGAATAGAAATGTATGTCATAGAAGATGTGATACAAATAAAAATAGTAAAAATATCTCACCATTCCCATGTTTTTATTTTTGCATGCATTCCTGTGTTCCCACTGTATGAAACTACTTATTTCTTTTAATCGTTCAAGGTGTAATATTACTCTCTATTATGTCGGTTATATCTAGTCTTGTAGTAGGACCTTGGACCTGTGCTCGGAAAGTTGCCAAAAAAAGGCAAGGATGACAGTTACTCTAGTGTGTAGCTCCAGCAAGCCCTCAACAACAAATTTTGGAGCTATGCAAGCCCTGGTCACTGTTTAAGTTAGAATTGCCCAGGGGTCTAGACTTGGTTAGACTTGGTTGGTCAGTGGACATCACTAGTATATATGTGCATTTCTTTTGGAATTATACATCTTGGTTTGTAACATAGGTGATGTGAGGGCGCCCTTTAAAAAGCCAGTGAGGGCTGAATGACAATGTATTCCTCAATGTCCCGTACTTGTACATCTTTGGTTTGTAAGATGTCATGTGAGGGCGCCCTTTAAAAAGCCAGTGAGAGCCAAACGACATATTCTGCTAGTGCATGTACACCTTTGGTTTGTAAGATGGGTCATGTGAGGGCGTCCTTTTAAAATTTCTGGTAAATGTTCCTTCAAATTGGCTGTCAAGAGTATTCCAAGTTGTGAGCGTAATTCCAAATGAAAATAACACAGAAAAAATCAACTCCGGACTTGTGTATGTAGCTCAATAAATTGCAAAAAACTAGAAAGTGTCTGAAAAGTTTTTTTTTTTATATGTACAATAACAAACATTTTACATATTTTTTTTTAATTTTTTGCAATTAATTATTGAGCTACATACATGGACTTGGTATATACATAGACAGTACTGTCTATGGTATATCTTGTTTCATATTCTTTTGTCAAGTGGGCAAACAAAGTAAAAACATCCATGATAAATACCAATTTGTCATCCATATGACCACTTTAAGAACAAATGATACAGAAACAGTATTTTGTTTGTGAAAAGTCACTTTATTGGGTTCATTGTGTCCCTGAAAAATAACTGTTTACAAATTACAGTCTTAATAAATACAGTATTAGGGGGTACTGTCAATGTGATCACCTAGCTATGAAACAGTGGTCTAGGGAGTTTCATCTAGGATAGAATTACTGAATAAAAAAATTCACACCCATCATAGGCACATTACAAGCTATTTTTTTTTCTCACAAATATCAGTGTTGCATGCTTTTTTTTAATTACATCTAATACACAAAAAAATGGAAACATTTGAATTCTATCCTAAATTTTTACTCGTATATATTTTTTTTCTCTTTTTTTAACTGACACTTGAATTTGGTTGGGGAAAAAAACTCAATTTTTCACTTTCCAAGGATAATGACTGACACATGAATTGCAAAAGAGAAGAAAATACAGGCTGGAAAAATGATAAATATCTTCAATTGAAATCAACTCTTGTTTTTAATGTTGCCTCCATAGGCAAAATGCATGTATTAACAATTATACAAAAAAAAAAATCAAACTTTCAGCTTTTAGATATTTTGTTGTGTCAAACACTGGGAAGGCAGAGAACCTGCACTAGGAAAAAAAGAAAAAAGAAAACGAGGTATGCCAAACAATGCATTTTAGTACACTTTGAGATGTCAACAAAAGACATTTGTTACATACATGGGTAGTTATTTCATCGGGGAACAGATAGACACAGGATATAAAGATATCAGGAAGGTACTTCCACTAAATCATGTTAGTTTTTGTGTTGAAGGTAGTAGGACTATCTAGTGTTATTTTACATACTGTCAACTAAATAGCACCAGACTCAATTTATGTAGAAGTAATCAACAGTCACATACAATGTTTTAAAATACATTTCATACAGTATACAGTGAACTCCTGAAACTAGGGTCATTATACAGTGAACTCCTGAAACCAGGGTCATTATACAGTGAACTCCTGAAACTAGGGTCATTATACAGTGAACTCCTGAAACTAGGGTCATTATACAGTGAACTCCTGAAACCAGGGTCATTATACAGTGAACTCCTGAAACTAGGGTCATTATACAGTGAACCCCTGAAACTAGGGTCATTATACAGTGAACTCCTGAAACTAGGGTCATTATACAGTGAACCCCTGAAACTAGGGTCATTATACAGTGAACCCCTGAAACTAGGGTCATTATACAGTGAACTCCTGAAACTAGGGTCATTATACAGTGAACTCCTGAAACTAGGGTCATTATACAGTGAACCCCTGAAACTAGGGTCATTATACAGTGAACCCCTGAAACTAGGGTCATTATACAGTGAACCCCTGAAACTAGGGTTGATATACAGTGAACTCCTGAAACTAGGGTCATTATACAGTGAACTCCTGAAACTAGGGTCATTATACAGTGAACCCCTGAAACCAGGGTCATTATACAGTGAACTCCTGAAACTAGGGTCATTATACAGTGAACCCCTGAAACTAGGGTCATTATACAGTGAACTCCTGAAACTAGGGTCATTATACAGTGAACCCCTGAAACTAGGGTCATTATACAGTGAACTCCTGAAACCAGGGTCATTATACAGTGAACTCCTGAAACTAGGGTCATTATACAGTGAACTCCAGAAACCAGGGTCATTATACAGTGAACCCCCTGAAACCAGGGTTGATATACAGTGAACTCCTGAAAGAAAGGTCATTATATAATGAACCAGGGTTAATATTAAACATCAAGCAATATAAGTATTTCAGGGTTGAGGTCAAATATGGGAAGCGAGGTGGCACTTTGGTGGACCCACAATACAAAAGATACTAAATGAACCCAAGCTAGGGAGCCATACAAAAGATACTAAATGAACCCACGCTAGGGAGCCATACAAAGATACTAAATGAACCCAAGCTAGGGAGCCACACTCAGCTTAAGATATAGATGTAGATTCCCTAAAATAAACCTGATTTGTATTGCAGACTATAGTGTGCCCACTAAACTACTGGAAACCCTGATACAACATATGCAAAGAAACGGAGAGCACAACTGCGTTCAAATGACATGTCTGTATTTACAGCGTCTATTTGGATTTAAAATAAAGAAAACTGAATAATCAACACTAATTACAATACCATAACTGTCGTATGTTCAATTCAGTCACACTATCATTATCTCAAAACTTAGTAAGTAAATCTGTTACCCCATTCTGCCCATAAGCACTACATTTGTTTGAAAGGTCTTCATATAATTACTCTAATTTCGAATGCGTAAGTTCAGTGATTACTCATATTGGTTTTGAAGTTGTTGTCAACAGTTCTAGAGCATAAAATGTTGTCAATTCAATGGTATATTTTGGTTCAGGAATTTTAGGTGGGACATCTTCTCAAGATGGTTTATGGACAAATGGCCATCTGCCTGGGCCACATTTATACATGGTACTTAACATAATGGCATAAGAACAAGTATTTTTCCTTTGTACATCCTATAGGGGGAATGTTTGATATCTAGAAACTCAAACATTGTATTCTTCAGACATAAAATGAAGTGGTTTGCAATATGACTCTCTTGTTATCAATGGGCATAAGTGACCTTGTTATTCTCTTGGAGGGGGAGGGGGAGGGGGAGGGGGTGTGTGGGAGAAACACTGCGCAGTAAAAGATCCTCAAAATCTTTTTCAGATCTTCCTAAAATTAAGCAACTTCCATCACTACCTGTTGGTATCCTCTCATTCAGAGAGCCTTTGATTGAAGTAAGGGAACATTTTTTCATACTATCTCTTAACAAAAACGCTGCGTATAGTGAAATGTTTCTAAGATCTCAACATAGTTCAGTAATTTCACTCACACATGTTGGCATCAATGAAAATCGATGTAATAATCCCTAAACAACTACAAGAGTTTTTTGAAAGAATAGTCAGGAAATCCTTTTCCATCCTAGTTCTTAACTGAATATTTAACAAAAACACTGTAGTGTATTGATCATTCCTCCAAATGTTTCTCAGACATCCTTATAATTCAGTATTTTCACTCACACATGTTGGCATCCATGAAAACCAATACAGTAATTACTACATACTTGTATATACATTTCTTGAGAAATTAAACAGAATAGTAAAGAAACACTTTACCATCCTTCTAAAGTTGAATGGTAACATTCCAATGTGAACAAGTTTGCATCATAAACTTTACACATGAAACAAATATAGGAATATAAAATTCCCAGCGTGGCAACTACTTCTGTGTACCACTGACTTGACTGTGTGTACACATTTAGATTTGTAGTCTGTGAGGTACACCATGTTAGGGCGCCCTCAACCATCAGCCAACCCCCTTATAGTAATCACCGTTGAGGGCGTAGTGACACAACATATCTTACAATCCAGTAAATTGGTAGAAAGTTTTGATTTACAGTCATTTCAGTGAGGTGTACATGTTTACTTACATTCACCCTGAGGACAATACATTACATTAATAAGCCCAAATAGCTGTAACTTTAAATATTGTTTTTTTTTCTGAATCTCTGTTCTTTTCAACCCTGATGCTGTACACTCCAAAACATTTATGATCAACACTTTACCAACCTATATCAACATCCAAAAACATTTTTTTTCTTAACAAACAAACAAACAAATAAATGGTATTGTACACCTTTCGTGACTGTTTATACATAGACATAGAGCCAATGTACACAGTACCATCAACAACAAGTAGAGGTAATTCAACAAATTAGCAGGACTGAACAATTTCTAGTAAAAAGTTTTGTGCATTTTTCAGTCAAAAAATCAATGAGACCC